>NC_056725.1:559888857-560188857 GCF_019279795.1 Protopterus annectens
TTCCCTTCCATCTGGATATTCTCTGTGTCTCTTCCAGAATTGTGTTTTTAAATATTGCTAATTTTCACAGTTGTATTGAGTATGTGTATCATCCTTTGCCAACTGGCAGGTGGTGCAGCAGTTAAGGCTGCGAGCTCTAGTACTTGTGGTAGAGGGTTTGATTTCCTCAGCCCTCGTTGGGGGTTGTTCTTATTTTTCCAGGAACATAATGCTTAAGGTTTTTACATCACAAATACAAGGTACAGGGTTTAACTCTCACCTCTGGTTGTTTGCTAGGGGTCTATATCACCACATCGAATGGTAATAAGTTCGAACGCCCTTTGTTTGAACCGAAAAGTCCAAAAGCCCTAAACCGTGAAGTTACAGAACATCAATTTTTTTCTCAGGGAAAAAAATCGGTGGGCCATCTTCAGGGCTTTGCTATTTCCTCCATTGTAGTGCAATCTCGTAGTTGGTATATTTAAATGGGGGGGGGGTGTGTGTTTTCTTTTCACGGAGCAGCGATTTGTTTCCCCTGGGAAAAAATTGCTGTTCCGTGAGTTCGCTGTTTAGGGTTTTCAGACTTTTAGGTTAGAACAAAGGCTGTTCGAACTTATCACCATTCGATATGGTGATATAGCGACCCATTTGCTAGACCTGTAATAGTCTGCATATTTACCTATGAAGCTATATTCATGCACAGTACATTTTTTAAGTCACTGTTTGCTGGGAATGTTGTAACAGCTCCTAAAACCTAGAGGTTAATACAGAGCAATCTGGCAGATAGAGGACATGATTAAGACTATGGGCTGACAGAGGACATTATTAAGGCTATGGGTTGACAGTTAGAGGACATGATTAAGGCTACAGGTTGATAGTTAGAGGACATGATTAAGGCTATGGGTTGATAGATAGAGGACATGATTAAGGCTACGGGTTGACAGTTAGAGGACATGATTAAGGCTATGGGTTGACAGTTAGAGGACATGATTAAGGCTATGGGTTGACAGTTAGAGGACATGATTAAGGCTATGGGTTGACAGACAGAGGACATGATTAAGGCTATGGGTTGACAGTTAGAGGACATGATTAAGGCTATGGGTTGACAGTTAGAGGACATGATTAAGGCTACAGGTTGACAGTTAGAGGACATGATTAAGGCTATGGTTTGACAGTTAGAGGACATGATTAAGGCTACAGGTTGACAGTTAGAGGACATGATTAAGGCTATGGGTTGATAGATAGAGGACATGATTAAGGCTACGGGTTGACAGTTAGAGGACATGATTAAGGCTATGGGTTGACAGTTAGAGGACATGATTAAGGCTACAGGTTGACAGTTAGAGGACATGATTAAGGCTATGGGTTGATAGATAGAGGACATGATTAAGGCTACGGGTTGACAGTTAGAGGACATGATTAAGGCTATGGGTTGACAGTTAGAGGACATGATTAAGGCTATGGGTTGACAGTCAGAGGACATGATTAAGGCTATGGGTTGACAATTAGCGGACATGATTAAGGCTATGGGTTGACAGTTAGAGGACATGATTAAGGCTATGGGTTGACAGTTAGAGGACATGATTAAGGCTATGGGTTGACAGTTAGAGGACATGATTAAGGCTATGGGTTGACAGTTAGAGGACATGATTAAGGCTATGGGTTGACAGATAGAGGACATGATTAAGGCTATGGGTTGACAGTTAGAGGACATGATTAAGGCTATGGGTTGACAGTTAGAGGACATGATTAAGGCTATGGGTTGACAGTTAGAGGACATGATTAAGGTTATGGGTTGACAGATAGAGGACATGATTAAGGCTATGGGTTGACAGTTAGAGGACATGATTAAGGCTACGGGTTGACAGTTAGAGGACATGATTAAGGCTACGGGTTGACAGATAGAGGACATGATTAAGGCTATGGGTTGACAGTTAGAGGACATGATTAAGGCTATGGGTTGACAGTTAGAGGACATGATTAAGGCTATGGTTTGACAGTCAGAGGACATGATTAAGGCTATGGGTTGACAATTAGCGGACATGATTAAGGCTATGGGTTGACAGTTAGAGGACATGATTAAGGCTATGGGCTGACAGTTAGAGGACATGATTAAGGCTATGGGTTGACAGATAGAGGACATGATTAAGGCTATGGGTTGACAGTTAGAGGACATGATTAAGGCTATGGGTTGACAGATAGAGGACATGATTAAGGCTATGGGTTGACAGTTAGAGGACATGATTAAGGCTATGGGTTGACAGTTAGAGGACATGATTAAGGCTATGGGTTGACAGTTAGATGACATGATTAAGGCTATGGGTTGACAGATAGAGGACATGATTAAGGCTATGGGTTGCTGTGGGTTGACAGTTAGAGGACATGATTAAGGCTATGGGTTGACAGATAGAGGACATGATTAAGGCTATGGGTTGACAGTTAGAGGACATGCTTAAGGCTATGGGTTGACAGTTAGAGGACATGATTAAGGCTATGGGTTGACAGATAGAGGACATGATTAAGGCTATGGGTTGACAGTTAGAGGACATGATTAAGGCTATGGGTTGACAGTTAGAGGACATGATTAAGGCTACAGGTTGACAGTTAGAGGACATGATTAAGGCTATGGTTTGACAGTTAGAGGACATGATTAAGGCTACGGGTTGACAGTTAGAGGACATGATTAAGGCTATGGGTTGACAGTTAGAGGACATGATTAAGGCTATGGGTTGATAATGACCTACTTCCTGTAATCCAGAGTCCAGTTTCCTCATTCTCCATTTCTCTACTGTCTGACTGAGCAAGTCAGTTAAGCAGACAATGCAGTAGTGAAACTAGCTTAGGTTCTGCAGTATTCTCCTGGACCACTTGTCTAGTAACTAATTATATATTATCCTTAAGTTGGCAACTACCTCTCAGTTCCTAGTCTGGAAGTGCCTTTTGCTATATAGAAATAAATGCTAGGAATTATATACCAAAATGTAGATATACAAGTACTTAAAAAAAAAGTCAACTGCCTGTGTTTTCCATATCCCACACCTACATACCCACTTCTATGCATCACAGTCACACAAAATGAAATTGTTTTAGGGCACTGGATGATGTTTACAGTTCTCCAGCCACCCATAACATACATAGTACTTTTTGCTGGCATGCAGGTACAGCTGAAAACCTCCACCTGTCACATTACTGACCCTAATTTTATTCCCAACCAGCATGCCAAAGGATGAGCTGGGGAAGTGGAAGCATCTGCGCAGTAGCAAAGATTCCACCATCATATTACAAGTCAAGTTTGTTGTACTGCATGAGAGCCACTGAAGAGACCAAAAGGCTTACAGTAGGCAGGCCATATGTGGGAAGTTACAGGTAGTTGGCTGCAGTTGGGCAGCTGTGTAAAAGCATGCATGTGCATTGGCACATATGTCATTCCAGGTCAGATGGTAAATGGACAGACAAGATTATGTTGTCTTTTATTTTCAAAACTTTTCTGAGCCTAGATCTGCTCTACCAACAGTTATAGATAATTAGCATACGAACGCTGATGGATATATCATTTTCCACTGACAGTCTTTGAAAGAAAAAACTGTCCTTTTTCTTCTTCCCTACAAGAAAGAAAAATAGTCAGTGTTTCCTCCAATGCAGCTTTCTCACTGCTGCAGCATCATTCAGTGTCCCTTATGAAATTGACCAATTGTAGCTACAAGAGCAAATTCTTTCACAATCAGAAAATGTGCCATTGTATTTCAAAAGCTGAAGTTTGTGCTTAGTATGAATTAAATATATATGTATGGAATCTGTGAGCCCAAGGCTGATACAGTTCATGGAACAAGTACAACTGAGTCAGCTGTTGTGTAAGGTTTGATCATGGAGTTAAGTGTAGGCTCTATCAGCTGTTGCATTTCTCATGTTTGGCACAGCTTATCTTGTGGTTTTCTTATGTTACCAAATGAGGCTGTAATAAAGCTTTGGGAGTGTAAAGCTTGGTGGTGGTCAGCCTCCTGCATGAAATTAAAGTGATTTTTTTATGTGTCAAAATTATTCATTCATTAATTCATTCATTTATTCATCCATTCAGACATTCTCTGAATATCTGCTTGTCTAGTTCAATGTGTGAACATGTGTGTGCAAGCAAAAATATAGAAAAACAACCAAAGGATATGGCATTAGATGGAATAAGAAGAGATGGAAAGATGATTGGCTTCTCCTTTCTTAAGGTAATTGGATGCACACGTCCAAGCAATAGCACTGCAGGTGACCTGATGGCATACAGATGTGGAACAAGGAAAAATATCATGAGGCAACTCTAGCACATACAGAAGACACTAGGTGAAATTTGAATTTAAATCATAAAATACATAAGGCACTTTTTTATTATCACTGATATTTATTTGCTTATGTAAGTTCAGAAGTAGTTACTAGGTATGTAGTCCAGTAGACCCTTGAAAGGCCTAGCACAATTTCCCAGTTGCCCCAAAGCACTGTCTGGTTAAGTGATTTGCTTAAGGTCATACAGCAGGCAAATGGAGGCTGGCTTGAGAGTACCAAACTCTGGACCATACAAAGCAACTTGTTACCAGCACATAACCATAATCCTCTGCGTTAACTGCTTCAGCTATAGTGCTAACATTTGGATTAGTCAGTAGGCAATATGTGTGTGTGTGTGTGTGTGTGTGTGTGTCTGTGTGTGTGTGTGTGTGTGTGTGTGTGTGTGTGTGTGTGTGCGTGTGTGTGTGTGTGTTGGTGGTGTAGTATTTTTTCTGGCAATGAAAAGAACAAAGTGCACCACATGTATACCTCTCAACTTCTTTGCATAAGAATTCTTGACAAAACCAAAAAAAACAATAGTGGGGAATGGCCCAAAATTAGTGACATTGTATAAATATTACTCTGCTTCAATTAAAAAGTTACTAGAACAACAGGTTTTGAACCAACCTGTATTTTTTTTTACAATAAGTAGTATGAAACTCTACATTCTGGCATTATCAGCTATATACAGTACAATGCCCAGTGACTACTTGTAGCACTGCCTATACTATGAGTGTGCTGTCTACACAGAATTGTCTTAGTGCTGTATTTTGTATTCTGTGTTTCTTATAATTTTTTTGCGGGTAGTACCCCCTTCTTTATTATGTAATTGGCTAGTTTGTTTAATGATAAGGTATAAAACACTTTAAATAACTTTTAAAGCGTATATGGCCACATATGCCAGCCGTAACATTACAGTAGCAAATGAGATATGAGTGGAATATTGCAGATCATGTGCAACTTCAGCTTGACACAATAATTTCAAGTTAAAACGTTTTGCATTAAATACAATCCAAGACATGATAATTACATGTATATCCCCCTTCTCCCTGATTCATTCATTCTGGCTGTCCCTGTGCTGCCATCCATCACTGGATCTGCTTGTTCATCTTCCTCCCCTAAGTTAGATGGGGCCAGCATGAATCTTAAGGGCATCCTGGTGTTGGTACTGACAACTGATTCTACTGCAGATGGGGGAATTCTTATGACCTACCCTTATTTTCCCCACTCCCACACCTGTGCTCATCAACAATGTCTGAGGGCCACTCCCCTCTGTAGACCACACCTCCCTTCAATGAGCATCCTCAATGAACACACTCCCCTTATTGAGCACTCCCATTACTCCCTGCCAGTGCATCAGATGCCTGAGCTACTAATTAAACCTGAATCACCTGGGCTGTAGTTGGGGCTTTATCCCTATTTACCATGGCACTTGCAGAAATGTTTCATTTTTATCATAAAAACTAGACAGAAAATTTGAATCATAATGAATTTCCATAAATGGTGAAAGCATATGGGGGGCAATGTATGACAAGGAAAGATATGAATAGTAATAGTGTAACAGAATTGTGGGTGGGGTGGTGCAGTGGTGAGAGGTGCTTAAGGATAATAGTAAGGATGCATGTGAAGGAGAGTTTTAACAGCAGGAATAGCATTAGTGACCGTTAAGGAGACTGAATCATATAGGCACTAAAAGATGCAAACAAAAAAGGCTATGAGTGAAACACAGTCAAACATGGTGGAGGAAAACAGGAGGAAAACTACCCTTTGAAATAGTAAGGAAGGAAAGTATTGTTAACTACATGGTAAACCTGCTAGGCAGGAGGCAGGGGAACAAATTGTACTATGTTAAAATAATGAAGCCTCAGCATGTCATGAATGTCCTGGGCAGACTGCAGAGGGCAGGGTTGACCACATAGCCCAGTAAGCAAAGAAGCAAAATGAACTCAGCAATATTGAACTTCTTTAATAAAATAACAAAGTAAAGCTTTTGGATAAAATCCTTTATCAGTACACAAAAAAATGCTTAAACTCACAATTTAAATATTAAAGTACTTAATCACACAATGTCATACAGCCAATAAAAAATATTAATCAATAATACAATAAACATACATATTATCTCAGACTTATTTGTTTATGTTTAAGAACCGGCTTTAAAGTAAACAACTTATTTTTTCCTGGTAGCCGATCTGCTTGCAAATGCAAAATCCATTCATATTCTTTAAGTTCCAACATATTATTTAAGTCCCCTCCCCTAATACTCTTAATAAGTATCTCCAAAACTCTAAAAGTAAAAATGTGTTCACTACCATTCTCTTTCTGATGCTGGGCTAAAGATGCCCCTGCTCATCTCTGACTTATGCTCAGTTATTCATTCTTTTAACTTTTGTGTGGATTTGCCAATATAAAAACTGGAGCATTTCTTACAAGCTGCTAAATATATAATATTATTATTATTACAATTGGCAAAACAAGAACATTTATAATAATTACCTGTAAAAAGATACATAAAAGAACTCTCTAAATTTATCAATACAGAGCATGAACAATTATAACATGGAACAGTTCCAGTCTTAGTAGAGGACTTAACCTGTTTAGAGTAAGACATACAGTATCTTTATAACAAAGACATCTTTTTAAACTTGCACAATTCCTATATGAAAATATTGGAGTATCGCCCGCATAGTGTTATAACTTAGGTAATGATTTTAAAATACACCAATTACCACTAATGATACTTTCAATATCTACACTGCATCCACTATGTCTAGTTGTAAAATGTAAAAACTCTTTACGTTCATGAGTTACCTATAAGATTACAATTTGCACTAAAGTAAGTAATTCTATCTCTATTATTAATAACCTCATTAAAACACAAAGTTAATAAATTCTCAGTATATCCCCTAGCTTCAAATTCTTCCATCGCTTCCTGCATCTGATTGAAGCATCTGTCATAATCAGTATTTAACTTACTAGTCCATAAATATTGTCCCTTCACTATTCCTTTGAAAACATGCTGAGCATGCATACTTCACCAATGTAAGTATTTATTCCTATGGAAAGGTTTCGTATAAACACTAACATGCATGCCCAGTTCATCAAATGAAAGTTCAACATCTAAGAAATTGATTTTAGTCTTAGAAAAAGTCATTTTATATTTTAAAAAGTTTGTGGTGGTATGAAGAAAATTGACAAAATCAAGTAATTCAATCTCCCACCAATATGAAAAAAATATCAACACATCTTTGGAAGAAATTCACTTTAGATTTATATAATTCTGAACCATTATATATGTAAGAGTTCTCCCACTTATTTAATGTCAAATTCGCATAGGTGTTTGCCATGGGAGTTCACATTGCAACACCCACGATTTGGTGAAGAAAGTGATTATCAAATATAAAGACATTATTCTCAAGTATCAGTTGTAAGATCTCAGAAATAGTTTCAATTTCCCTTCTAGTTATTCCTTCATATTCAACTAATAATTCTGTAATAGCAGAAATATCATAATCATTCAAGATTATAGTAAAAAGTGATGTTATATCAAGTATTACAAAAATAGGGGCATCATAACTTTTTTCATTAAACCAAGCATGCAGTTGAGTTAAAAAATCCCCTGTGTCACTGATAAAACTTTTAACATAAACTAAAAATTTACTCAATACATCCTGTAAATAGACTGACAAAGACTCAGTTGGCCATCCCTTTCCTGAGACTATAGGTCTCACTGGGGAATTATTCATGCACTCATGTAATTTGGGCAAACTGTATAAAACAGTAGTAATAGGACAGGGAAGAGTGAAGTAATTAAAGGGTTCCAATGATATATAATTCATAATCTGTAACTCATAGATTGACATATTGATATTCTGTATACATTTAAACACATCTAAACTCATAATCTCTTTAAAAGCAGATTTATCATCTAATATATTTAATATGGCCGAGGCATATTTGCTGTGGTCGATTATCACAATCACATCCCCATTTTCAGCTTCTTTTATAACAATGTCAGCATTATTTTCTAATTTTTGTAATGTATTCTGCTCATTTGTATTCAAATTAAAGAATTTCCTAAAGGAAGCATTTTCAAATACATGATGTATTTCTTGTTCACAAATATAATTGAATGCTGTAATAACAGGGTGATTAACAGGAATAAGGTGCTAGATTTCTTACAATTATCAGATGATGTTGGCAATGTATTTTTAAACATGAATTTCAGACTTAGATTACGTATAAAAAGTTTAAGGTCAGTCAGTGCATTGGTTAATGTATCCATCCCAGATGGAGTGAATTTCATACCTTTTGATAACAGTTTCACATCTGCTTCAGTCATTTGAAGAATGGATTAGTTAATGACAGAATCCATACTTAATGCGCTTGTTGTAAAGTCTTGCTGCATGTTTGTGGTCTGCAATGAGTACTTCTTCCTCTCTTTCTCCCTTGTGATCTCCCTCTGGAAAGCCCACACTTGTGGGACGGAATCTCCTCCAGTAGCTTCAGATAGATGATTGGTGGAGCCTTCCAAAAATCCACCAATACTCTTCTAGTACCTGCAGACTCAATTGCCTGTGTAGAATTCACAGAAGATGTTGAAGGTGTATTTAATTCATTCACAGTGGCAGGAGCAAATTTAGAAAGCCTTTTGTAGACTTATGTAGAATCAGATGCAGTTGTTGTATTAACAATAGATGGAGCAACAATAGCTGTAGAGATGTCATCAAGTTCATACATGGAGCCAATAACTGAGCATAAGTCAGAGATGAGGAGGGGCATTATGACTAATTCTTTAGCCCAACATCAGAAAGAGAATGGTAGTGGACATGTTTTTGCATTTAGAGTTTTGGAGACAATTATTAAGAGTGTTAGGGGTGGGGACTTAAATAATATGTTGGAACTCAAATAATATGAATGGATTTTGCATTTGCAAGCAAATCGGCTACCAGGTACAAAAAAAATGGTTACTTTAAAGCCATTTCTTAAATGTAAACAAATGAGTCTGAGATAATATTTATGTTGATTTTATAACTGACTGGTATTTTTTATTGGTTGTATGACATCATGTGATTAAGTATTTTAATATTTAAATTGTGATTTTAAGCATTTTTGTGTACCGATGAAGGATTTTATCTGAAAGCTTTACTTTGTTATTTTATAAAGAAGTTCAATGTTGCTGAGTTTGTTTTGTTTCTTTATATTCTCATTTTACATTTCTCTGTTTTACCACATTTCTTGGCTTGTTCTTGCATTGAGCCCAGTAAGTGTCAGATGGGTATGGCAGAGAAGTGAGGCATGGTAACCTACTAAGGTTGAAGGTATTCAGGCATGGTCTGCCCTTATTACCAAAAAGCAAGTGAGAACATTCTTGGGGGTAGGTACTATAGAAAGTTTGTTCCCAATTATAGTACAATAGCTGCTCCCTTCAGAGTCGTGACAAGGAAAAACAGGCTAGATTAGGTAGTGTGAACCCCAGCCTGCAAGCAGGCATTCTAAAAGCTTAAAGGGGTTTTGGGAGGACCTCCAGTATTAGCCAATCCAGATTACAGCAATGCCAATGCAGATGGATTCTCAAGACAGGGCACAAGTTAATGTATTCCCAGACAGGCCTCTTTCTTTCAAGCAATGTTTTTCCAGGGTCACTTGAAAAACTAGCTTGAGTCTTCAAAGGGGGGGAGAGATGTGACGTTGTGAGGTATTGCCAGCTGTATCAGGAGAAGTGAGACAGTGCATGTGTGGCATATGCCAGCATGACTGGCTGAATTTTTGTAAATAATCTTATGTTGACTGTCACATTAATTATGCTTGTATTAAAATGTATTTGTAAAAGTTGCTTATGTTTAAAAAAATGCTGCAACAGAATTTTAACAGAGTTCTGAATGTGAACTGTGCCAGAGTCAGGGGACTAGATGTGATGTAATTCTATAACCAGCTGAAGGACAGAACTCTGGCAGCAGCAGTTTGTTTTTGCTTTTCTTTGGAATCTAATATATACAAGATCTATGTCAGTTATCATAGTTAAATTGTTTAGTAGTTCTTAGTTATATAGTTCAGTGTGTGGAGTATCTCATCTTGCCTAGTGGAAGTCAACATCTCAGCAGTACATCTTGCCTTGCTAATTTAAGTGAGTTAACTAGGGATAGTTTCTCTTTAGTCTAGTTAGGAAAAGTACCATGAGATTAGTTTAATATTATTTCTTTTTCTGCATGTGAGATTCTATCCAACTGTATTATTTTATATTTCCTGTGACTGAAAACTCTGATGTTTATTGTAACTAAATATTAAGTAGTTTCCCATTTTCTATTTTTATTATGCATTATTAAATACTTTTATACCTTTTCATTGTGGGTGGTCTTTTAGTGAATACTTTTAATGTTTTGAGAGTACCTGTACGTATTTCAGTGTCACTGTGGCCTCTCCGAAAAGCCTTACTGCTTTAGTCACACTCTACCATTCATATCAGCATTAGTTTGACACAGAATAATTGGTTACTCCTTGTAAGAGGCTTAGAGCATTTGGCTGGTGACAACTAGCCTGTAATCTCGAGAGAAGGGACACAGCTGTTAAATCTATGTCAGCCTTTCCTAGGTGTATATATGTTTGTGTGTGTGAAAAATCAGATATTCAAGTGTGTGTGCCAGATACTTGGAACTGGGACACAGTGTTTCACGGTGGGTCTTGTTTAGGATCTGGAGAGACAGACAGTCCAGTCCTAATGGAGCATGTTCCCTGTATGTTCTTGGGGGAAATTGTGTTGGATGCAGAGAGCTGAATTTGAAATACTGTGCAACACCATTATTCCTGTGTTTAGCAACCACTTTTCACCAGTGTCGGTGGTGAGGATTGAGGCTCCTTGATTACTGGCACAGGATAAAGAGGGGAGCATTGTCCCATGCAGTACTTTTGTTATAGTTAATTTTTCAAGTAACTTCCTGCAAAATATTGCAGCTGTGTTTAGTATATGCTGTAATATAATCTGTAATCCATCTTTAGTCATTTATTTTCTTAAATAAATGGCATCACTAAGATAGTCTGTACTTCAACCCATTTAAACATTGTCTCCAAAATGTTTAAGTATTTGCTTTACCCTCTTCAATGATAATATCTCAAAAAATTCCTTCACTGCCTTGATTTTACCTAGAGGGTATAGAAGTCCTTTCTCTGCTGTGATCTTTTCTGAGTATTCTTTATATTGATGCAAACATATTCCATGATATCAGCATGCTCCAATATAATGAGATTAAACTTTTGTAATGTAGGCATATACCCTTTAACTATTTATCTATCTATCTATCTGTGTGTGTGTGTATGTGTGTGTGTGTGTGTGTATATATATATATATATATATATATATATATATATATATATATATATATGAGTCTATGACAGACATTTGAAGTATCAAAACTTCAAATGCCTGTCATATAAGTAAAACAGTTCAAATCACCAAGATTCAAATACACTGTACTTCAAATCACAAAGATTTAAAAAAAATCTATTTTTTTAGCATCAAGTCCCCCTATACCCCCATACCCCCTGCTGATTATATATATCAACTCCAAGATCACACAACAGTAGGGAAAGGGAAGAATTTCTCAATCTCCACTGTACCATGATCTCACACTACAAAAAACATTATGTGCAATCAGCAGAGTTTTAATCAGGTCTACCAGCTTTTTTTTCCATTCAGAATGTTGTCACTTTGATGGGTTGTATGGATCCCATAAAATATATCTATATTGATCTAGCTATATATGTATATATATGCTCAAAGTCTTAATTTCTTCTGTAATGTATGGGTATAACTTATTAAAACAATTTCTATACAATATTGTCCAGATTTAACTCCAGATCTCCTTTCTTACTACTTAGAAACCCCATTCCTCAAGCCTCATCCCTGGCTACCTATTTTTTTCCTCATTTGGTGAAATATGTTGACTTTTAAATGGTAAAATGCAAAAAGACGCACTGAAAACTGATAAAGCAGTTTAACCACACAAACAAAACTACAAGAATCCAAAGTCAAAATGTATCAAACTGTATCACCATGGTATGGGGAGCATAAAAGCAAAAGCAAAGGCTAAAACATATGCTTTAATAACACTGTATAAAATCACCAAAACCTAAATTTAAAATGCTGGAGAGAAGAGCTTTCAGCTAAATGCCTTCTTCAGATTCTCCAGAATGATTTAAAACCAGATATTTAAAGGTAATACATTCAAAAACAACCAATCACATCTTCTTAATTTCCATGCTTTCAAGAGAGGCTTTAAAGGTACCATTTCATTTAATCCTGGTTGTTTGTCAGCCTGCAAGTCAAGTATCCATCTGCCTTCAATGGATTCAGTTCTGTTATTCAAATCACCACCCCTCAGACTCTCCATTACAACTTTCACTACCATAAAGCTAAATTTATGTCCAGAATGGACAGAAGTGTGCTGATATAAAGCATTGGTTCTATTACAGAGTCTGATATCACTTAAATGTTGTGTAATATGATCTTTAAGTGATGTGTTGGTCTTCCCAACATAAAAACTATTACTTGAATCAGTCTGTGATACATATAACATTTTTTCATAGTGCAGTCAGCATATGCTTTTAATTCAAAAATTCTACAATAGTCAGATGTTGAAAACAATTCTGAGAATTAATATAATTACAGAGTTTGCACTTCTTGCAGGGAAATGTGCCACATCGCACTGTGATAGGGGCATGCTTGATCATATGTGTATCCTTACATAGTAGTCATTTCAGATTTATCTTATTCTTAAAACAAAATCGAGGTTTCTCACCCACGATATTTTTTATGCTTTCATTTGCCTTAAGGACTCTTCAATTATTCCTCACAGTCTGACATACATGTCTGGCATCATTGCTGTAAGTTAGTAAACATCTAATTCTATCCTTGGGGTTATTATCCCTTGCGACTGTCTCCGATGTGTAATGTCCATTGCCATCCAAATAATATGATGAGCCCCTAGTGTGTCGTAGGGCATTCGTTTCCAGGAGGCCTTCTTGGAGCTATTTTTCCTTATAGCCTTGTGTTCCACGATGTTTATTCAAGCTTTCCATTTCTTCCTTAAAGTTCTGTTCATCAGTACAAATCTTAACCGTCCTAAGAAATTGTCCTCTAATGACAAGTGGAAATGTATGTCTGAGATGCATTCTGGTCCTGTCTACAACACCATTCCTCCAACAAAGAATCTTGAATATTGCTCACACATCCTGAGTTCTTAACTCAGTCATACAGGTATATTTCAGCAAGGAACTCGGAATGTGCCATTGTGATGTTCTTTAGGACCACTGGATTATTCACTTAAGGCTTATACTGAATTGCTTTTCTACTTGTTATTGTCTGTTGTCTTATAATAGTAGTGAGAGTACAATGTCCTACTACAGAATCCATGCTTACAACCTAAAATAATATTTATTATATGACTGGCCTGCCTTTTTTTCCTTCAGGTAATTGACTATACTATTTCTGCTGCTCTCTCAGCCAAATTTAGTGTGTTCCTCTGCCTCTGCCTCTCTGCAAACTTTCCTGTACTAATCTTATTTGATATGAAGCTGTAGCTGTCTGAGGATAACTCACCTGTAGATTCATAGTATTTTGAAGTAATATTTCCTTCAAGACAGCTCTACTGTAACTGCAGTCTGATGGTGTAGCATTACTCTTGTGCTTCCAAAGCATGTGTTAGACTACTGTTCCTATTACATAACATCTTTCCACTGAAAGCATAACAGATAAAGACTCTTTCTGCAGGTGTTGGAGCTGTTTCTCCCAGCCCTAATTCCCCAACCACCTCTCATGGTATTGCATTTATAGGACCTGTACTCCACCCAGAACTCCACCTATGTCCCGCCCCTCTTAAAGGCATACACATAAAAATGTACATACCCCAGGCACAATAATATACACAGAACTCATAAACCATTAGTCTGCATTTAAGCACTCCAACTTTCTTTCCTTTCTTATAATCCCCAACACTACTTGTCTCCAGTCATCCTTCTCCCTGAAACTTGCACATATAAAATCCCTTCTGCTGAAACTTAAACCTTGCTCTCCTTCCTTCAACAACCCCCCCCCCCCCAGTTTCTCAAAATTTGGAAATCCTTTTGTACAATTCCACTTCACAAAGGAGGCAACTCCACCAACCCTTCCAATTTTTGACCTATAGCCATCCTCTCCCATCTCTCAAAAATTCTAGAGAAATGCATTCAAAGACAACTTCTTAAATATCTGCTCCAGGAAAATCTCTTATCACACTTTCGGTGTTAATTAGACTACTGCCTATGTGGTAGTTCATGGGTACAGAGTTTTTACCAAAAGGGATGACAATGCAGCTTTTGGCACTGAACTCGAGGCCATGGCTTTGACACCAGGCATCTGTCTCAGTGAGGCCGTTTTGTAGGATATTGCAGAATAGATGACATATTTTATAAGCTTTGTGTGAGTCAAAACCATTTTGCAATGTAAAAGTTGAAATAAAATACTACAGCAAGATTTGCATGTATTACAGTCTAAACAGAAGAACAAAATGGAAATGTTTGTGAGTACTGCTGCTTACATACATTGAATGTAGTACACGTTGTAAACAGTGACAGCAATATTACTGATGCTGGTGACAATATTTTCCTCCACTGCAACTGACCATCAGCTCCTCCCAGCTTCTGTCCTCATTTATCCTGGTATACCAAACCTATTTTCCCCTCCTCTGGGCTCAGCCTAAACATAGTCTGGGACTGGGGCAGGTAAGGAAATGCTACATGCCAGTGAGTGTGCCCTAACCCCTGGTCCCTCATGGCAACCTTGACAGAGCCATGATTGATGCCCTCAGGAAGTACATGCAAGTGTCTATACATGCACAACCTCCTGTCTAAGTGGCTTACCTATCATGTAGCACAGAGCGAGCCAGGCCCATATACTGCATATTGCAATGAGCCTTTAGGTTGGCTATCTCTCTTCAGAATGGGTGAGCTGACAGCCACTCAAACCTATCCTCTTCCTGTGGCCACTACGGTACCCATGCCACTAGTCAAACACAGGTCACTGTGGGTGGAGTAAGGGCTTTACTCCTCCCCATCATGGGGCTGTTCATCAATGATAACTTTTTTGTGAAAAAAGGTTGATGATTAAAGATAAATATTGTGTCTAAGCTACAGACAGGGTCTGAATACAACATTTTGACTCTATAGTTAACGTTCTGAATTTCTCTAATAAAGTGTACAAGTTTTCATGTACCCTCTTGATGCGTTAAAGGAATAAACTGAAGTATGTATGATAGAACTGGATGCTAAATATTGAGTAAAAGTGCAAGAAATACAGATTAGAGTATGAAACAGTATCCTACAATAAATAAATAAGTCAAACAATTTGGGAAATAGGTCATATGAGGCTCTTAGTTTGATGTAGTGCTGTACAGTTGTAAGTAATTTTGCAGCAGTACTAAAACTAAAGTCTGAAACAGTAAAACTGATAATGCTGAAGAGGCACATAGTCACATGATGTGAACTAACATAAAATAAAGCTGCAAAGACATCTTGCACCTTCAGACAACACCACAGAGTGCCCATCATGAACAGAATTTGATAGCTGCTAGATACTAAGGAAAGCAATGTCAGAAAAAGCCACATGGTGTTAAAAATAATGATGTTAATGTGACTAGCAGATACAGGAAAAGAACTTCTGTTATAACTTCTTCCCTATGAGTTTAGAAGTATAACTCCTAAAGTACTGAATGTATATTGCAATGCACTTATGATATTCTACCGAAGTTATTTGATTTGTTTCAAGGCTTGGATTGTTTGCCAGGAAAGTTTCATATTAAGATTACCCTGAACCATTGCCACTAATTCATGCTCTTAAATGAGTACCTGACGTACAGAGGCAGAAATTAATGCACATTTCTGATACTTTAAATAGAGTATATCTGCATAATAAATATTTATTTGGGAAAGCTCTGGAAATATTATGGCTTACTTCTTGATTATCTATAGGTGTTTACTAGCTAGAAAAGGTTAAAGCACGTACAGGTGAAGACTCTGAACTGCAGTTAATGTTTGATATAATCCTAACAGGGTGGCCAGTTAATACCAAGTCATTACAACCAATCATTTTTATTTTCCATATAATTAGCTTTCTTGTATTCGAGGCTCATTATTGCAAGTCATCTGTGAAAAGCAAGGTTAAGTAAAATCCACAAGTTACACTAAAGCAGGAACAATATTGTAAATAAAATGTTTGTGGTGTTCTTTATTAGCCTAAGATGTTTTAACAGAGCAAATGGTACAGTAAAGAGGTGTATGTAGCATGTTCAGAAATTAGATACATTATAAGATCCATAACTTATCTTGGATGAAAGTAGGAGTTAACTTAGTTCAGTGTAATGATGTACATTTTCTCTCTCTCTTTTTTTAACCTGAAACCTTAATTAAATTATCACTTATGACATAGGCAATCATACATTTATATAAATGAAAACAAACCACATTGACATATTTTTAGTTGCAAACATTATACATCACTTATAATCTCTCCAGTCATTGTCAGTCAAACATTATATGGCTCGTTCACATTCTGCCTTTCTCTTCCGAAACATTATTCTGCATGTATTGTTCCCACAATTTCCATTTTTTTCTATTTAATTTTCTCCTACCTTTTTCTAAAGATCTAATTTCCTGTTGTTTTATGTCTGTTACTGTAGTCACCGCTTCTAGTACAGTTGATTTAGACTTTGATTTCCATTTTCTAGGAATTGCTTTTTTGGCAGACACCATAATTAGACTCGGTAAGGATATACCATATCTACAGAATTCCAATTCTGTATCATAGCTCAAAAAATAATTTCCTTAGTTATATCAACTTGCTCACCCAGTATCTCTTATACAGTAGTTTGCAGGGAATTTTTAAAGTCTGCCAACTCATTACACTCCAAAAATATGTTCCCAGTTACCTCTTTCTTCACCATCATACTACCAACATTTGCTATTTACCTGAAGAAAAATTATTTGGAGGCTACTTGGGGTATACACTTCCAATCAAAGATCCTAAAACGTCTATACTTTGTTGCATATTTGGGAGTCATACATATATCTCCCCATTGTTTCTTTGTGAATTGCTTATCCAATCTCTCATCTCAATCCTTTTTAACCTCCTCTGGTTAATTCTTACAGTATCATGCAACATTATATATGGTCTTATAATTATCTCTTTTTTAACAGCAGCTTCTGATTTAGATTCTACTAAAAACTCTACCAGTGCTGAAAAGTTCCAAGCCCAGCCTAGAAGGATATGATATGGAGTCATGAAACTTACAAGTTATTCAACATATTCTCCCCGAAGTTCAACACACTTGGCATATCGTGGTTGAAGTTTCTGTAACCCTGCCAAAAAAGTCTGAAGTCTGGTCACTGAAATACTGCACCACTGCTGCAATCACCTTTAAATCACTTGAAAATTGCTGCCCTTTCAAATTCTTTTTAAGGTCTGGAATCAGGAAATGGTCAGATGGAGCAAGATCTGGTGAGTGATGTGGATGGTCTATGCAATGAAATCCCAGTTTTGTCAAAACATCCATTGTTTTGCCAGCCTTGTGAACAGGTACATTGTCTTGCAAAAAAGAGAACTCCTTTCCGCAGTTTCCCTCTCCTTTTTTCTTTCAATACCTCCTTTAATTGGCACAGCAAGTTACAGAAATATTTATTCTACATTAACTGTTTGGCCCCTTGGAAAATATTCATAGCAACACCTTGCTGATCCCAAAATACTGTGGCCATGACCTTTCCTGCCGACTTTTGGGTCTTGAACTTCTTTGGCCTTGGTGAACCTGAGTGCCACCACTGCAAAGACTGTTGTTTTGTCTCAGAATCATAGTGGTGTAACCATGTTTCATCAACAGTAACTAGTCATTCCAAATATCTGGCACCAGCTTGATGAAAATGTTGCAAAATCAACTTGAAAGTATCCAACTGATGTCTTTTCTTGTCGGCATTCAAACATTTGGGCACCCACTTGGCTGACAGCTTCTGGGTACCCAGCTGCTCATGGATTAGAAACATAACATATTCCATGGATATCTGTAGTGTCTCGGCAATTATTTTAGCTGATATTCACTGATCTGCCAAAAATATCAGGTCATGAGCAAGGTCGACAGTTTCAGGAGTTAACACCTTTTAGGCCTCCCAGACTTTCCTTGCAGCTTCAGTCTCCAAATCTCCATGCTGAAAGTTTGAATGCCACTTCTTCACAGTTGACTAAGAAGGCACTTGTCACTCAATGTTTGTATCATAAATTCATGGATTTCCTTTGGAGTGTTTTTCCTGAAGGAATAGGAACTTTATGATGGCTTGGAGTTCCACACTTGAAAATTCCACACTTTTCATTGACATGGTTCAATCAATGATCTGAAACAATGTCAAAACATAGCATTATGATTCTGAAGATTGGCACTTTACAAGATGAAATAACCCTCTTTTCAGCTTCAGAGGCAAAATAATACTCAGAATTTAGAAAGTTGGTTGGCCTTAGTACTTTTCAGCAGTCCCTCCTATTTATTTTTCTTTGTGTACACTCTAATATCAATCTTTGATAGGGAAGGCCATCTCTAGTCTGCTGTCCAAATACATTCTTGTCCTCTTCCCATTATATTACCTTTCCCTCTCTAATTATTTGCTCCTAATGCCTTGATTCCTTTGCCAGTTTTCTCTAGTAAATTCCAGCCCTCTCTTGCCTATTGTCTGTATTCCTAATTGCATTCATCCCTATCGGCAGAATCTCCTTTCTCCATTCCTGCGTTGGCTTAGTTCTTAGAATATTTTCTGCTATGATGTACATTATCTCTTATACTTAGACTTCTATTTGAAATTTCTAGAAACTGCTCAGTTATGTGAAACATGTTAAAGTGATGCTGCAGTATTGAATTCTGTCTTTGCAAGACATGGAATTTCTGATGGAGTGATGCAAAGTAATATATCAGTGCATAATACGCGCACACACACACACACACACACACACACACACACACACACACACACACACACACACACACACACACACACACACACACACACTCATATGCACACCTACCACCATTTTTAAATATGAATACCCATATCCAGCCTGCCATTAAGAGAAACAGTTAGCACACTGTACTATAGCACACCCTTAAAGTGGAATTACCTGTGTCACCATAAATCTTCTGTTTGAAACAAAAAATCAAGGGACTGTTATTCATATACCCAATCAAACACCTGAATGAAGTACAAAAATCAGTACCACTTAGTACACTGCACTATAGGACATCCTCAAAGTGAAGTTACTTCTGTCACCGTAAAGCTAGTGTTTGAAAACAAAAATCAAAGGATCATTACTCCTATTCTCCATCAAACACCTGACTGAACTACTAAAATCAGAACCAGTTAATACTCTGTACTATAGGGCATATTTAAAGTGGAATTACTTCTGTCACCAGAAAGCTAGTGTTTGAAAACAAAAGTCAAAAGGTTGTTACTCCTGTACTTCAAACACCTGACTGAACTACAAAAATCAATACCAGTTCATATGTTACACTATAGTGTGTTTTTATAGTGGACTTACTTCTGACACCAGCAGACTAGTGTTTAAAAACAAAAATCAAGGGAAATTACTCCTATATTTCAAACACCTGAATGAAATACAAAAATCAATGTAAGGCTTTTATTAGTGTTGAACTTAACATTTCATGCAATGGTTTCCTTCTAAGCCAGCTTGACTAAAGTAACTTTGTATATGCTATTTTAGTATATACTGTTGCATTTTACACAGTTGGCCACCTTAGTAGATTGTGGCTGGATGTCTGAAAATACCCTAAGACCTATTTTCTCTAAAAGTCATTAGACTTAAATATCACCATCAATATTTAACATTAGTGTCATAAGAAGCTAAAACAGCTCATACATAAGATAATGCTGCTTGATTTACTAATTCTATGTGAGCCAACCATTCCAAAAGATATTTTCCTTGGTGATATTCCATTTCCCAAGAGGTTGGAACCCACACCATTTGCACTCACTTCACTTGGATACAGTCAACTCCCTTACCCTACCCCTAATTCCCACCCACCCCACATCTTCTACATTTATATTTATACATTCCCATCACTTAAAAACTACCCACTCTATCATCTCACTCCACTACTACTTTTCAGTAACTCCCTGTTGCATCACTTCAATATGAACTCCAACCAAATTCTATCTACTCCTAATCATTATCCTTAACTCATTCCCCATTCCTTTCCAAACCACCATAAACCAAAAATATGCTACTTCTCAGCTTATCTACCTTCCTTCTCATACTACTGCCTATTTCACATCTTAGTCCTATTTGATTTTAACAATAAACACTTATCCTACAATCTCCCATCTACCCAATTATAATGATTACTTAAACTCCATGCCAATTTCACCCTATTTTTAGATAATCAATATTTAAATCTCAAGTAAGGAATTATAACCCCCCTTTCTTATCTTTCAAAAATAAAACCTTTTATAAAACAAAACTAAAATGGAAAACTAGAATAGATATATTTTACACAAAAATCCTGCTAGGAAGTGACATCCATCATAACCCAGCCCCTAGCACAAACCATCAGGCACAGAAAAACAACCCCCCACATTCCTACCCATAATCCTAAAATTCAAAGAAAAGATAAATCCACAGACCACCAGGCTAAATCGAACCATTTATTGAAACAACGTTGAATGTTAGTGATTTCTATTAGCTCCCAATTCAATAATCCATCTAGTTTCATTGTAGTCAGTGCTATTCACAATGTCTCCCTTCCTAATATCAGCATGAATATGCTGTAGTACTTGAAATACAAAACTATGTCCCTTATGACTTTCTATATGCACAACTGGTGCATTATGCTTATCTCGTAGTCTTATTGCTGATAAATGTCTTAAAATTCTATCCTTTAATCTGCAGTTTGTCTTGCCTACATAAAACGAGACACAGTTTTGTTTTAGATATCCAGGTCTTAATGGTGTGGAGCCTTTAAAGCCAATACTTAATAGGCATAGACCCTATATTAATCTGCATTAATTGTTTTATTGATTTTATTCTGTGATTGGATGATTTTTCTTTTAAATATCATTATTTTATCTGAATGTTGTATGTCTGAAGAAGGTTTTTTTACCTGAAAGCGCTAACATTCAATGTTGTTTCAATAAACGGTTCGATTTAGCCTGGTGGTCTGTGGATTTATCTTTTCTTTGGATTTGTGTTGCTTTAAGCCACATACTTTTGTTTTTTGTCCACCTTATGTCTGTATTTTATAATCCTAAAATTATCCAACAAAAAGGACTTGTCTTTGTTACCATTAGCATTATATCTATCAAAAACAAAATTACTGAACTATGTGCCTTGATAGCCCACAACAATCCAGACATCCTAGCCATCATCAAAACCTATTTAGAACCTACCATGTCAGACCCAGAAATAACCCCTCCCGATGTTAATATTTTCTGAAACACTGCTGCTTTATTATTCCCAAACCACTATCAGATAAATCCCTACAAAGATCTCTTAGCAAAATTTAACTCAACAGAGCTCCTCATCACTTTCCTGAAATTAAACAATCAAAAACAAATATGTATAATTGCTCTTTACATACATCCAGACAGTAGCATAACAACACTTGAACTGATACTGTACTGGACAACCTCAAGTATCTCATGAATAATATAATACAAGGGGATGTCAATATTAACTGGATTAACATATCTTCTACTTCTTCTACTTTCAGTTTAAACCTATTCAGCTTAAAATAACTAGTTAACAGCCCAGTCACCAAGGTAAAACCAACTATTCAACACTTGATTGGATCCTCATCTAAGACCCTAATAAATTTAGCTTCTATGGTACTCTATCAAATGTCCTAAGTGATCACCTACCAACATATATAGCTAGACCTCATACTAATTTACCTAAACAGCAAATCCTCAAAACCACTCTATTCTGGAAAGTATAAACTGCAACATCCTAAAAACCATCTCATTAGATGAAGCCATAAACACATTTAATATACTTTATTTTCTTAAATCAATTAAATAGCCCTGCTCCTCCACGAATTAATAGACAAAAACTCACAGTGCAATCTGGCTTTTCAGCAATAGTAGAATACTCATCATAAACAGAGACAAAGCATGACAAAAAATCTAAAAGAATTACCAATCACCAAAAGTTGAAAGAACTGTAAAATAATAATAATAATAATAATATTAATAATAATACAATAAACACATTCAAAAAAAATATACCATACCAATAATTGCACCCCTGATCATCAACATATTCCAACCCCAAATGAAAGCATCACTCATTTCAACCCATACTTCAAGAGAGAATAGCCTCACTCCAAGGATTGTCACACCTCAACTAATAACCCCTCCCCACATTCAATAACCTGTAACTCTACTTTCACCTTAAAACCTGTATCGTCATCTTTCCTAAAACAACTCCTAAAGAAACTTAAACCAGGTACTACTGCAGCAGACACCCTCCCAAGCGGGTACCTTAAAATTGTTGCTGCCAATAGCGTTTTCCTCCTTATTTCTGTACTTGTAAATAGATCCATCCAAGAAGCATATATCCCTCACCTCTGGAAAAAATCACACATTATCCCTTCCACAAAAGGGGGCTTTTGACACAACTTAATATTTTTCGACCAACGGCAATCTTATCACTCCCTCCAAATCATTAGTAAAATGTATTCACAAACAGCTGTTACCATGCCTAGCCCACGAAAAATCTAACTTTAAAATTCTCTCTCACAATGATACTGTCATCACAGTCAACTCACATACAAAACAACTAGTGGTTACAATAGAGGACAACTTAAAATGAGACCTCCATATCTTAAACTCCATATCAAGGACACAGCAAAAAACTGGTATGCTCTACAGAGCAAAAAAAAATTCCTTACCAATTCAGTTAGAATTACTCATGTATTACCATATCTTCTCCCATCACTGATGTATGCTGCTCCCATCCTTTTAAACTTGCAGGTGACACTAATAGCAAAACTAGAACACCATTATAATAAAGTTGCAAAGTTTGCTGTGTGCTTCCCTTTTCATAATCACCAGTGTACCACTCTCATAACCCTAAACTGGATTGAAATTTTCCACCATCTATTAGACATATAACTATAATTTGCATTTAAAATCATTAATCTCTAATTTAATATAATTTATATATATATATATATATATATATATATATATATATATATATATATATATATATATATATGGGTCTACCTGACATTGCTGACAGTCCAGAATGTTGACAACCATATGGCCGACACTATATGATTGACATTCGGATTGCCGACAATGGGAAACTGGCATCTCACTACAGTGTGGATTGGAGAGGTCTTATAACTGGCAATAACTTGGAGAGGCAATACTGTTAATTGGACCTGGATTAGTTCAAGGGAATCATTTTGTTTAACCAATCTAGAGGTGTATTTATCTTTGATGAATATTGATACTCCACCTCCTTTATTTCTCACACTATCAGTTTGCGGTCTGAATGTGTGGAAGGCATTATAACCTGGTATGGCCGGGGTGGTTTCAATGGTCTTAAGCCAAGT
This sequence comes from Protopterus annectens, assembly GCF_019279795.1. Taxonomy (NCBI): domain Eukaryota; kingdom Metazoa; phylum Chordata; order Ceratodontiformes; family Protopteridae; genus Protopterus; species Protopterus annectens. Next base: position 559,912,779 of record NC_056725.1, read on the forward strand.
CTTACTGACTGCACAGATGTCAGCATCTTATAAGGTGAGGGCTGCTTCCAGTGGGTGCAGTTTTAAGTTTGGACTCCTAGTGTTTAGCAGTATAACCTTGAGGTTGTTTTTTGAAGAGATTTTTACTTCAAGAATTTTGTTGTTGTGACATTGCCTAAACAAGGCACTATGAGGGAGGCAAGAGCCTTAGCCAGTAACCAAAATCCCAGAGGGGACAGATGAAGACTTTCTCTGGCAAAGCACGGTTTATCTACCATATCATCCCAGGCTGACAGGTACTGGTTCCCCTTAGAATGACCAGAAACTAAACCAATTGTTGAAGTGAATCATTTTTTGGTTATACTGTGGTATCATCTTAGGTGAAGGTAGCATGCTCCTTAAGGCTAGGGACATACCTGCCTGAGACACATATTCAGAGTGGTTTAGGAGTAGTGGGTTGTCAGTGTACATGAGGTAATTGCTACACTGCCTCAGGATACACATGACAATCAGGCTGGCAGGAGAAACCGAGAAGAACTGACCATCCATAATACGAGGTGTAAATTTGCTTACTTTAATGAGGAAGGATGTGGTTTAATAGGGAGCTTAATGCTCGGTCTATAGTATTGGGGCTCTTGAGGGGTACAAGACTATTAGGGATTAGGAGATTTCAGTTAAAGTGGCAAATGCTGCAGAAAGCCCAGCTGAGGTGCTCTCCAAGCAGCTAAGTGCAATTTAAGGGACTCATCATTGGGAGCACGGGCAGCTTCTAGGGGAAAATAAATTTACTTTAGCTTTTGTGTCTATAACCCCCATGGTTACTGTGATGTTGTGAAGTACTGTCAGCTGTATCAGTAGAAGTGGGGCAGTACATGTGTGGTATATACCAGCATGGCTGGCTGAAGTTTTGTAAATAATGATATGTCATTTGGCTGTCACATTGGTTTGTGCAAATGCTTGTATTAAAAGTGTATTTGTAAACGTTGCTTATGTTAGAAATGCTACAACAGAATCTTAACAGAGTTTGAAAGGTGAATTATGCCAGAGTCAGGTGACTAGATGTAATGTCACTCTATAACCAGCTGAAAGACTGAACTCTGGCAGCAGCAGTTTGTTGTTTGTTTTTCTTTTTCTTTTTCTTTGGAACCTGATATAAAAGATCTATGTCAGGCATCAGTTAATTTGCCAGGTGTTCAGGTGTTAGTTGTACAGTTCAGTAGTTTCTAGTATCTCATCTTGCCTTGTGGAAGTGAGCATCTCAGCAGTACATCTTGCCTTATAATACTAAGTGAGTTAACTAGGGACAGTTTCTCTTCAGTTCAGCTAGGAAAAGTACAGTGAGATTAGTTTAGTATTATTTCTATATTTGTATCTGCGAGATTCTATCCAACTGTGTTATTTTTATATTTCCTGTGACTAAAACTCTGTTGTTTATTGTAACTAAATAATAAATATTCTCCTGTTTTCTATTTTTGTATCCATTATTAAATACTTTTATACCTTTTCATCATGGCTGGTCTTTTAGAGAATACTTTGAACACCTTGAGAGTACTTGTGCTTATTTTAATGACACTCTGGCCACTCCAATAAGCCTTATTGCTTCAGTCACACTCTACCATTTATATTAGTATAATTGGTTACCCTTTGTAAGAGCCGTAAAGTATTAGACTGGTGGCAGCAATATATCTTGTAGTCTGGAGAGATGGGACACAGCGGGCGAATCTATGTCAACCTTTCCCAGGTGTGTGTGCATGTGTGTGTGCATGTGTGTGTGTGTGTGTGTGTGTGTGTGTGTGTGTGTGTGTGTGTGTGTGTGTTTGTGTATGTGTGTGAAAAATCAGATATTCAAGTGTGTGCGTCAGAAACTTGGAACTGAAACACAGTGCTCCAAGGTGGGTCCTGTTTGGGATCTGGAGAGACAGAGAGTCCAATCCCAGTGGAGCATGTTCCCTGTGTGCTCTTGGGGGAAATTGTGCTTGATGTAAAGAGCTGCATTTGAAATACTGTGTAAATCCATTCCTGTTTTTAGTGACTACCTCTCACCAGTGTCAGTGGTAAGGATTGAGGCTCCTTGATTACTGGCCTGGGGTAAAGAGGGACTGTCACAGTTACCACCACTACACAGTGCTGCATGAAAGTGTGTTATGTGCAAACAGATGTCTCGGATTGCTCAGATGAAGATAGTAGAGCAGTGGCTGGTCAGCAAACTCTGTGGAGCTGTGTTAAAACAGGTGAAAACCAGCACAAACATGGGGGTTATGTAGCAACTGTGAGAACCCTTTTTTAAAACAAGTAATTTTCAAACAACCTGGCCATTGGAAATGCTCAATACTGAGCCTTATTCCAACAATCTCTAACTCAGATGGGTCCTTTGCTACACTGTTCTGCGACAAGAGTGCAGGGCCCCTCTTAATGTAAGATGACTGGATTTAGTGCTCAGATAATGCCAAACAGTTGAGATTCAGCAAATCTGAATCTAACCTATGCTATAAAATACACAAGTACTAGAAAATACAAAGTACAGGAAAAACAGTCTCAAACAGCAAGCAGTTGAAACAGTGAAATGCCAAGACAGTTAAAATGGCTAAAAAACAGATAAAAGTAGGGGCAATTCAGTAATACACAGTTTAAAAGTGCAGTACAGTGAATAAAAATACTTATTTTTCCATAGATTTCAAATGATGCATTGGATTTCATTTGGATTCACTCTAGAGATCACAGAGAGAGCACACCAATCCTAAAGCAGCTCCTGTAAACTGATCACAGGCCTTTGCAAATGTGCATCCTAAATGCAAGCTAAGTTAAACAATTTTCAAACAAGTTGGTCAATGGAAATTCTCAATATTGAGACTTATTCCAATATTCTCCAACTCAGATGGGTCCTTTGCTACACTCTTCTGCCACATGGGTGCAGGGGGCCCTCTTAATATAAGATGGCTGGTTTTAGTGCTCAGATAATGCCAAACAGTCTAGAGGTTCAGTGAATCTAGCCTATGCTATAAAATACACAAGTACTAGAAAATACAAAGTGCAGGAAAAACAGTCTCAAATAAAAAAGAGTTGAAACGGTGAAACAGCAAAACAGTTAAAAGAGCTAAAAAAACAATTAAAAGTAGGCGGCAATTCAGTAATACACAGTTTAAAAGTGCAGTACAGTGAATAAAAATGCTTATTTTTCTGTAGATTTCAAAGGATGCCTTGGATCTCATTTTGATTCATTTCAGAGATCAGAGAGAGCACACCAATCCTAGAACAGCTATCTTATGTAATACCTGATAAATGAGTGCTCTGTTTGGAAGAGCTGCTGTGAGTTTGGTTATTTAAATGTAAGTTTGCTCTAATTTAGGTACCTGAACTTTTTGTTAAGTAGATGAGTACTGAGGAAGTGTATAGAAGGGTGGGAAATAAACATATGCAGTGAGAAATGCATGTTCTGTTAAATTTGCTGTTGCTTTATGTTCCATTTTCATTTTAGATAAAAGGTACTTGATGTATAGGTCAAATTTTAGATTTTGCTCTGTGGTGACACTTTATTTTGGGATACATGTTCTATGGTAGTCTTTTTTAGTGAGGTGATTTTGAAATCAGGAGCTTGATGTTGTGATATATGTAGGATAAATAGGGTTATGTTAATTTTTTTGGCATATAAGAGTAGTTGTGGCTCAGTTAAATATTACTCAGTGTTTTGAAGGGTTTGTTGTACAATGATTTGATATTTCGTTATAGTTTTTTCCTGAATAGATAATGATTGAATCATCTGCATGCTATAAGTTGATTGCACATTTAAACATATTAATTAATATAGTGAACTGGAGTGGACCTAGTAAGGGCCCTTTCTGTAGGGGGTAGGTATATTATTTCCTTCGGGGGAATTCATTACATATCCAAGGTATATCTTCACAGAATTTGTTCTATATCTGAAGTAAAAATCATATACATTTTCTTACTTTCCCTGTGTTTAGTTGAATCATCCATCATTGAGTCATTCTTTATTAAGATTTCAGTAACTGCCATAACTTTACAAAGCACAAAAGACAAAAATATGTATTTTTTCAGGAGAGCAATCACCACTGCAACCCTACCTCTTAACTTACAGATAGCAAATTTATAGTTTCAATACAGTAGGAAATGTAAAAAAAACTCTGCAGTACACTGCTGTCTTGCAGCACATAAGTCAGTAAAATTTAGACAAAATGAGAAAAAAACAAAATCAAAGAAAAGCTGGATGATGGAAACGCCTCAACATAGTGCAGGAGTGTCCATTTTCTCATGTAAACAAGGCTTTTCCTTACTAGAATTATGATACCATCAAGAACATCCATTCATCCATCTATCCAACCATCCATCCAACCATCCAGTGTTATCAACTTGCATGTGCCTCTTACAGCAAAACCATAAACAGCCAAAGCCATTCACAGAGCTAAGGAAAACAGGGAACAAAAGTAAATTGCAAGGCCTTCCATACCTCACACCTATGGAAATTTAGAGTCACCAGTCCACCTACTGCATGTCTTTGGGATGTGGGAAGAAACTGGAATACATGACAACACAATGAGGTCATGCAGATTTTTGTGAAGAATGTACCTCAGCCAAGAACCAAACCAGAGTACTTCTGGTTTTGAGGCAACAATGCTGCTCAGTGCAGCACCGTGCCACCTACCCAAATGTATACATATTCCAGTGGTATACTCAAGAATTTGCAAAGGAGTGGTGCAGTCTGGAAAGTAGATCAGTGAGGGGTGCAGAGAGTGAAACACTGGATGGAGGAGGCTGTGGAAAGCTTACATAAAGGGCCCTTACTAGGTCCACTCCAATTCACTATGTCAATCAATTATATGTTAAAAGAAAGTAATATATATTGTACTGCACATCACTGTGGTGTGGCTGTGATAATGGAGGTAGGTAACTCCTATCCAGCATGTAGCAAATTTCTATACAGTACCAGTTGTTTCAGTGCATACTTGGGTGAAATCTGGTTAATCATGCAAGTCATAGTTCCTTCCATAGTGCCATGTTTACATAAGCAATATGATAGCCTAGAAAATGTAATATAGCAGCAATGTTTTAAAGGAAATAATGATTTCCATGAAAATAGTGATTTACTAAAACCAGCACTGCAACTTAAAGAATTACATGCTATGAAAAAAAATCCCTAAAAGCAAATATTCATTTCAGTTATATGCACTGTATGAAACAAATGTAACCATTGTAGTTTATCACAGAGAAATGCAATGCAAAATCTGCTTTAATGTCATGCACTATCAAATATATACCAGAAGCACAGACTTTTAGATGAATCAATAAAAATACCATTTAATTTTCTGAAAACAAGAAATAAAAAAAAAAAGTTTTTCTGAACAAAACACAAAAATGTCTTCTAGTAGCTCAGGGCCAGTCATTTCTTCCCCCAACAGCCCCATACTCATTGCCAACCTGAAGTATCTGGTATGACTCTTTCAGGAAGGAAACAAACAAAAAAAAATATATATATATATATCATTATTACATTAATGTATTTTTGCTTCACAAAAACAGTAATCACAGCTTATATTCCAGGTTGCTTCACCTAACTACACCTTAGTCCTGCAAAGTTATAATTACAACAAGAAAAAACACACTCACCAGTCATTTCATTCACAGATAGTCTCCATACATTGCCTATACACATATCTGGTTTAACCCTGCTAGGATAAAAAGAAATAATGATTATTACATTTTAGGAATTTTTGTTTCAACAGAACAGTAATTAGTTTGTCTTCCAGCTTGCGTCACCCAAGTACATATTAATCTTACGAATCCAGAATTACAACAGCAAACAGCAGGTGCCACTCATTTCATGCACAATCTCCATACCCATTGCTTACCTAGTGTGTGTGTGTGATTTGACCATGCCAGAATAAAAAAAATATTTCATTTAGTTATTGACCCTGCCAGCATAAAAAAGTTACATTAATGGCAATCATCACAGCTTGTATTCCAGTCTGCGTCATCCACATACACATTAATACTGCAAAGTTAGAATTAGAATTAGAACAACAAACAGTAGGGCCAGTCATTTCATCTACAGGCAATCTCCATACCCATTGTCAACCAACAGTATAATTTTTTACCATGACAGGTAAAAAAAAGAAATTAATGGTTACAGTAATGTATTTTTAACATAAACAGTAGCCACTATTTACATTCCATTTGCTTCATCCAAATACACTTTAGCTCTGTAAATCCAGAATTACAACATGAAAACAGCAGGGCCATTAATTTCATTCACAAACACTCCCAGACCCATGGCCTATGTAAAGTATCTGGTCTGAACCTGCCAGATTAAAAAAAAAAAGAAAATAAAGGTTATATTAATGCATTTTTCACAGAAATAGTAGTCACAGCTTGTATTCTAGCTTGTTTTATAGAAATACACCTCAGTCCTTCAAAGACAGAATTAAAAGCAATAAAACACAAGTGGCAATAATTTCATCCACAGACATGTGTGAAAAGACAGGTTCGTGGGTACCCAACCAATAATCCACAGCCTATCGACAGTAACTGTTTAGACATTGCCAAGATAAAAATATACTAATTATTAATGTATTTTTGCTTTGCAGAAACAGTAATCACAGCTTGTATTCCAGCTTGAAAACCCAAAATATACAATAGTCCTGCAAAGTTAGAATTAGAACAACATAAAATAGGGCCAGTCATTTCATCCAAAGACAGCCCCCATACCCATTGCCTTCTCACAGTATCTGGTTTGATCCAGGATAAAACAAACAAACAAACAAACAATAGTTGCTTTAATGTATTTTTGTTTCAAACAAACAGTAGCAACAACTCATATTCCTGTTTTCTTCAGCCAAATGCACATTAATCCTACAAAGTAAGAATTACAATAGCAAACAGTCGGACCAATCATTTCATCTACAGACAGCCCCCATAGCCATTGCTACCCACAGTATCTGAATTTCTGAAATGACCATGCTAGATTAAAAAAAATAATGGTTACATTAATGTAATTTTGCATATAACCAGTAATCACAGCTTTTATTCTATCTTGCTTTATCCAAATGCATGTTAGTCTTGTAAATACAGAATTGCAAAAGCAAACATTATGGACAAATTTCATCTATTAACAGCCCCATACCCATTGCCTAACTAAAGCATCTAACTTCACCCTTCCAGGATAAAAAGAAATAATGTTTCTTTTGGCTTTTCCCGGTTAGGGGTCACCGCAGCGCAACTCCGGTCCGCTAATGATTGGCAGTAGATTTTTATGTGCTGGCTTGCCGGAAAAGAAATAATAATAATAATAATAATAATAATAATAATGATAATAATATAGTTACATTAATGGAGTTTTGTTGCACTGAAGCCCAACTACATATTAGTTCTACAAAGCCAACATTATAACATCAAGCAGTACAGCAGGAACAGTCATTTAATCTACAGGGAGCCCTAGACTCATTCCCACCCATAGTATCTAGTGTGACCATTACAGAATTAAAAAAGAATACTTATCTGCTACAAACCAGAGAAATTCCAGAGTCAACTTTTTTTATAAGAAATATAAAAAATGCATACTGGATACATATATCCTTCCCTCTGTCATAAAATAACTTTGTCCAGGAACTTGTAGCAGTAAGCTAGTTCCTAAGCCAGCATGCGCATTCCTTCATTTAGGCTGGAAGGCAGATTGACAGGCTGTGGTGCACATTTAATAAGGGTGGAATATTTTTAGGGAAAAACAGCTGTAGAAAAGGTAAAGAAATATTCTGGCATTAGGTACAAACAAACTTGTTGTTAATAACCACGAGATAATAGTGTTACCACGTTTAAGACTACAGTCACCTGACTTGCTCCTCGTCTTGCTTGTGATGAAATGCAAAAATAAATATATTAACTAAATGTGTAAAATAAAATAATGCCAGTATGGGCTGAAATGAGAAAATACATGGGGAAATGAAGTACACCCTCAACTGTGTACTGCTTGTGCTATATATTTTCTGATTTCAACCAAAACAGACAAAAAGCTTTTTTTTTCACCAGGTTATAAAAATGGGGGTGAGGTGTGGGGGAGCTCCCCTTTATCAAGGCTTAATTCCACCACTGTATTCTATTTGATACACATATCATTATGTTGAAGGAATGCTTTTGATAACTAAAATCACAAGGTAGGTGCTGTCTGTAGCTAAATATGACATTATTCTTCTGAGCATTTGGCAACAAAAATTCTATGGCTTCAGAGATATAATCTTATAGTATTAATGTCGACTAATAAGGCTACATAGCCATAAAGCTGATCAGTTTTGCTTAATTTTGAATTAATGAAAAGGGGTCTACTTTACCCTGTCGAAGGCCGACAATATCGAAGCTGATATTGCCGGCACCAAAATGACAAAAGCGAAAGTCATTGTGCTTGTAAACGGAAATCTCCGTAAGGGGAAATTTCCGTTTACTGCAATGTAGTACAATCTCAGAGTTGAGTATATTTAAGTAATGGGGGTGTGGGGGGTACAGGGGGGCTTGGCCCCCTGCATAGAGCAATTTGTGTTGTGTTTGGGTGTTTTTTTTTTTTTTTGTGTGTGTTCGATGTTCGGGGGTTTAGACATTTTCATGTCAATTATTACGCTGTCAACAGTTTGAGTTTTCGACAGCATAATATAAACGCAATGAAAAATATATACAGAGGATATGTGTCCTGGTTAATAAATTCAAGTTTTTATAATAAAAAATAATAATTTCTTCAAAATGTAACATTATAAATGTTGTATATTCTGTCCTGTTAAATATAATAACAAAACAATGCAAAACAATTTTGGAAAATGCAAACCACACATTTAAATGCTGTCATTTATTTGTGATTCATATTGTTAGCATGTGCATTGCACAATACAGGACTAACTATCAAAATAATATACAAATTATTGCACATGAAAATCTCAAAATGTTTTAGAAATATAGAAATTTGTATGCAAATTCAAAATAAGGTCTGTTTGGCCATAAGAAGTAGACAAATTACAAATGGATGAAAAGGTATGTTTCAATTATAAATCTGGAACATGAAAATAGCCTTCACTTTTGTCAATGCATAGTGATCCAGTGTTTGGGCACAGAGTATTAAAAGATTATCTTGAAATATTACTAAGCAATTTAAAAGGAAGTTTAATATGGAGAGATTTTATTTGCATATCAAAGAGAGAAGATACATGTGCAAAAATAAAATGAGAATATCCACAAGCACAAAAACTTTAAAAATGTTGGTAGATAGTTTGAATCTCAAAGCTACAGAGGGATGCGCTGACTTTATTTTTTTACCTACTACTCATTACTTATATATATATATACATATATATATAAGTGTGTTAGTGTGCATTTGGAACACAAATCAGAATTGACAGAATTTTCATTTCCAGTAATTTGTAGAAGATATTAAAACAATCTCATGCTCACAGTCAGACCACTATGCTATATCTTTTAATATAAAAATAAATATCAAAGCTTTGTAGAATTTACAATAATTACAGTAGATATGATAAGGGCTGTACCCACCACAGCCTGCAAATTTTATATATATATATATATATATATATATATATATATATATATATATATATATATATATATATATATATATATGTATATACATATGTATACATACATATATATATATATATATATATATATATATATATATATATACACCAATTCTTCATCACACTACAGTGAGGAAAGGGGTAAATCCCCTGATATACTGCGATCTACATAAAACTGCTTCAAAGGGACATTTATCCTTTTCTCCACTGCAGTACTTGTAAAACATTGATATGTTTTTTATTTATTGTTTGTCTGAGTTTTCAGAAACTCATATGGTCTCGGACGTACGAATTTAGAGGTTCCAAAAACTTGATGCACTAATATAAACTCTTACTGTTGTTATAGAGGCTTCTCCAAAATTAAACAGAAAAGTGGAATAGAGGGATTAAAGTTACAGGAAACATTCTTCTAAAATATAGTTATTGACAGACTACATACTATTAACACTAGATAGTATGAACAAATCAGTATATCCTATTTGTAAATCATTGGAACTATTTTAAAAAGCTTTTAAAATTTAATTTATTTGGAAAAAAAAGGATAAGTTAATGTAGTGGGTTAATGTTGCTGCTTCCTGTGTCAGAGGGGCAGAGAATGAAATTTTCTCCTATTTTACCTTACATTTTTTTACAAATTAGCTAGCATTTTACACAATCTCTAGTGTTAGATGATTGTGTTGAGAACTTCCTTCTTCTATGTAACCTATGAGTATACAGGATTGAGGTTTTTATTGCCTTTACAACACACTATAAAGAGCTGCAAACCTTTTTTCTTTTATTTTTTGAATACCTTTAAGGCACAGTGATATCTATACTCCCCCTGCTTTATGTATCTTATGGTACAAGTCTTTTTTTAATGCCTTTAACGCATGGTATAAAGAGGTAACCCTGGTGTCCAGTATTCGCCATCCCATGTCTGTCCCCACCCCATGTCTGTCATGCTTAATACCTTTTTCTTTTATTTTAATTGCCTTTAAGGCAAGATAGAAAGAGTTATCTCTGGTGTCTAGTTTTCCCCCACCACCAATGTAGCAGAATTTGCTTATTAGTCTGGGGGAGTGTGGAGGTATGACAGCTTACACAAATGTATATATTTATGCATATATACACACACAACTCACCAGTCACACTCATGGGCACACTCACTCCTTCACCCCCCCCATACAAACCTACCCTATTCCCTAGTCACCTAAACCTCTCCTCCTTAACTTCCCAGTAAAACACACACTCACTCACACAGCCTCACACATATACACATGCACACCCCCCCAAAACTACCTCTCCAATAAACTCCCTGGCACTTGCTTCATACATGTTAGCTGAACATGAGCTTTTGGCTACATTCATAAACATGTCTGGTCATGCTAATTTACACAGGCATTTCTGAAGGACAGCACATGGCTAATTAATATAGGCTGCTCCCCAGAATGCCTCATTGTCATTTAGCATGGCTGCAGACACAGACTACAGATATGCTGTACATCTTCATGCTAACGCACTGTCATAGGGCTTTCTCTGAATCAGAAATGGATACTTTGAGGTACACACCCTGTATACATCTCACAGTAACCTTTCTGAATCTGGACTGTTGTGTTGACATTGTATATGATGCACAATGGAAAATAATTCATTGATATATCTGTGATATTTCTAATCTAAAATCTTTAGTTAATTCAATGCAAGTAGTTAATAATGCAGTGTTGTGGATATTGAATATTTATTTTGACAACAACTCAACAAACCCAACAAATTCAAAATATTTATATAATCACTTCAAAACTAAAATAAATTACTTCTATAGATATTCCTCATTAAAATGGATTTTTTCTATATTTCATCTGACATATACTTTGGGGTTTACAGAAAGTGCTAACTTTAACAACATGGAAAATTCGAAAGAAGATAATTTTTTATATTGGTTTAATTGTTTAAAATAACATTTAGTTAAATCAACAGATAATGTAATGCATGAATATGAACTAGCTCATAAAAATTGGATTTTCATTCAAAGTGTAACACAGAATTTTCTAAATAAAACCCAAGAAATGACCAAGAAAGATAAAAAATAAATTGCCACCGTTATCAGAACATCTTTAATTGGTTATTAAGGAAATATCTCTCCCTCTCTCTGTATATATTTAAATATATATATATATATATATATATATATAGTTACCTATCAAAACATTGAATGGTCATAACATCTAAACTCAAAACATCAAGACCATAACATCTAAACTTCAAAACATCTCAAAGTCATAACATGCAAGCCCCCCTGCACCCCCCGTAATTAAATATACCAACTCCGAGATCGCACTACAATGGGTTAGAAAATTTACTTTTTCCCCCACTGTAGTGCAATCTTGGAGTTGGTATAATTAATTTATGGGGTGTGTGGGGGGTGCAGGGGGGCTTGCCCCCCTGCAGAAATGTAGTAAACAGTATGTGGGATGTTATTTATAGTTGCTTTGTAGTTTTCAATGTTTTGAGATTCAATGTTAGGACTTCTAGATGTTTTGAAGTTTAAATGTTATGGTCTTGATGTTTTGAGTTTAGATGTTATGAGGAGTAGATGTTTTGATAGGTAACTATATATATGTATATATATATATATATATATTCATGAATATCATCAGATGAAGCCAGCAAGGTGAAAGCGCTAATGATATTTAATAAATCTTGGACTGTTTTTAGAAGTCCGCGTCACTGTTTATTCTATTGGGACATTTGAAGTTGACATTATTTTGCCGTGTGTGATCCCTGTGGATGTTGTTTGGATTATTGGTACTAAAACATGCATATATAATGGTGTTATAACTCCTGACCTAAATATACAATATATAGTGATATAGCTTGAGGTTTACTAGTGAGTTTTTATCTGAATTGCTATGTCATCAATACTGATGTGAAAATTAATATTTTTCCATTAAAATTCAAGTTCCAATCCTTGCCATATTTTAAAATGATAGTAGCTCAAGCTAAAGAAATGTTATAGATACCAATGTGAGAATATCTTTCTTAAAATTTCCAGAGAATATGTCAAAGAATGGTGGTGTTATAGCCCTTTATAGACAAAAATGGCCCAGGTCATCAGTGTTAGAGGCATAGACGTTTAGAAAACTGACAGTATTAAAGGGGATAGGTAACATACATGATTGTATTTATCAGTAAAATATTTCTGTATTTGGCACTGAACAAACCTAAACTTTTTTTCAGTGGCTCTACAACTAATAGTCAAATTACAGAAATATTGACACACTCAGTGTCAACACACTTATTTATTATTTGTTTATTGATATTTGATTACCTTAAAAGTCTGGCTGGGTAGGAGCCAATTTTCAGTGGAGGCCCCAGAAGAAAAGTTCCAAAGCATTACAAAACATTTTAAGAACAAAAATGTTTCTGTCTTCAAAAGTAATACAAAAATATCAGCAGTTAAACTAATTATACCAAATTAGACATAATATGAAAGCACAGAATCACGTTTTATAATGTAATATTTAGATAAATTTTAGCCAGTTTATATAGAAATTAAAGGTAAGTTAGTTAGCATAATATAAACAGGAATTGCAATATGAAGTGAGAGAAATGCAGGACTTATGGTATATTTAGAGAGAAAGCCAGGGAAGAAAATTTATAGTAGTACAGAAGTGAGTGAAGAAGGAAGAGTAAGGAGATGTAAGTTATGGATAGGTACTTGTTCACATTTAGGGATATAGTTTATCCTAGTGTTGAGCAAGAACAGAGACAGATTTTGGCTAGGATGTCTGTGGTTTTGAAGGATGGGAGGAAGGGTATTGATCTGGTGGATACAGGTAAGGAGTTCCAGGCCTTAGAAACATGGTACAAGTATAGACAATGCCCAACAAATGTGATAAGTTTGTGGACAATCAGGAGTTTTCATTCATTGGATTATAATGTCTGACTGGGAACATAGTTATGTAAAATGTTATTTAGTGATGTACAAGTAGATGGATTCTGGTAATTTTATAGGTGGTAAGAATTATGTGTATATGTTAGTTGATGGGGTAGTTCTAACCATTTTAGGTTTTTTAGTGCTATACAGTGGTGGGTTCTGAATGGTGTATTTGCTGCAAATTTAGCAACTTTGTTGTAGCATTGTTTAAGTTTTGATTTTTGTGATGCCTGAAGGTTAGGATGGGAGTACCATAAAGAAATGTGAGGAGGAGATAAGTAGTGGCAAATGTAGCTTTAGTTGTGTCAGTTATATATTGGGTTTTCTTTTTTGCATTTTAACCAGCTGAGCTCATGCTATCATTTCCAAACATTGCTGAGAGAGGCCATGTAGTACTTTCTTCACTTACACTTTACTCATAGTTTATTCTGCTTGTTAATAGACAATGTATCTAATTTTATTGTTTATAACTGTGTTGCTTGTCATTTGCAATGTTGACATGAATTCAGTGTGGGGAGGAGATAAGTAGTGACAAGTGTAATTTTAGTCGCGTTGGTGAGAACGCGTTTGGTTCTGTAAAGCAGTCCATTTTTTTTTTGGTGAGCTTCTCTTATGAATTTTTGTAATGCAGATAGAATTTAAGATTATCATCCACTATTATCCCCAATAATTTGCTAAAAGAAGTGAATTTATTGGTTATATTATCAAGACATAGGACTTTAAAATTTGTTTTTTCATTGGAGAAGGATTTGGTGAAAAAGTAGTTTGTTTTTTTAGGGTTGAGCATGAGTTGTGAGTTAAAATATGTTTCAGTGGCTATTAAACCTTCCCAAACTCATTCAAATTATACAGAAAGTAATCAATTTATAGCTCGTACAAAGCAATGAAATGAAAGTAGAAACCTGGCAGCCATGGAGACTAAATAACTGGCATATACAGTGCAATTTATTGGTCAAGAGAAAGGACAGTGGTTAGCTTAGCAAGTGGTCCTTAGACTGCTTAGAGTGCAAGGACTGCTCTTTCTGAAGGGGGGATGTTAAAGCCACTTTCCACCACAAGACAGGCATTTATTTGACTAGTTGAAGTTAATACACAGGAGGGTTCTTTAATTACATTTTCTTACACTGTACAATGACAAAATTCTCAGTGAAAAATGTTTTGGAGTTGGGCCTAGTGGCAAGCTCCTGCAGTATTGGGGCCAGATATAGTGACCACATTTTCTGAAAGGAAAGGAAAGAAAAGAGAAAAAAACTTTACTAAACTGTCATACTATATTGAGGCAATAAAGTTAGTACTTATAAGAGATGGAACCAGGACCACAGTGAGTCAGAGCAAGAGAACACAGGAAAAGTATACAAGCATAGAGATGGTAAGAAAGTTTATCAATGCAAGCTCAAAGTCGGTTAGCAAGAGGTATACTGATAGTATGTATAGTGGTGTTGACAAAAACACATTGATGCATTGCAAGCCAATCCTTGGAACATGCAACACAGATTAAAGTCCGTTTTGCAGTGGGGCAAGCATCTGCATCCCACATGTGGAGGCTGCACCCTCCACACCTCCTGCTTATTACAAATGTGATGCCCCTGCACTGGTCTAGTAATCAAGGAGCCTCAATCCTCACCATTGGCAACAGTGAGAGACATACACAATAGGAAGATGACAAGTACACACACAGCAAAGTACACTTTCCTTTAAGAGCACACAGAGATCACAATCAGTCTAGGGATGGTTTCTCCCTCTTTCTCCAGATCCTAAATACAACTCCCCACTGGCACAGCTATAGGGTTAAGATCTCAGTTGAGAGGCCAAGCCAATACCTTCAGCACCCTTTGTGTCTAAACAGTGCTTCGTGTCCCTGCCCAAGTAGCTGACACACATATACTTTGAGATTTGGTTTCTGTACAAACACACACCTGGGGAAGGCTGGCAAAAGTTTAATTGCTATGCCTCTTCTGCCTAGACTATAAGGTAATTTCCACTGCCACCAACCCCTTCTTGTCAGCTATTATAAGGTCCTTACAGAGGGTGTCCAATCCTACTGTGTAATGTTAGTATTATCCAAATGGTAGTTTTGACCAAGATCAAGCCTATTTAGCAGTGGCCTGTGAATGTCGCCAAATACATATGCCAGTACTCTTAAGAGCTTAAACATGTCTCACAAATATCAGTCACAAAGATAGGTTTAAATATATGTAATAATAAATAATAAAAGAACCCAGACAATACTCAGTAACTCAACACAGTGACTTCAGAGTTCAAAATCACAGAAAATATTTTAAAACAACATTGCAGGTCAGTCTCGAATAAATAAAGAAAACATCTAAATTAATCTTTACTATATTCCTATCTATATCTAAGAGAGATACTATACCCTGAATCTTGCTTACAGACAGGCAAGTACAGATGATGATGATGAGTGGATGTTCTTGCTTGGTCCAAGACAAAATACAAAATGCTTAGTCTCTCTCTGAGAGAGTTCCCAAATTAATATCAAACATTACTGCTGGGACAGCTTGGATGACATCACTCTTTGTCACCTGACTTCATTTCCCAGGCTAAACAGAAACATAACAGAATTTAACATCCCTGTGTGAAAAAGCATATCTGTCAGATGTTTGCTCAGAACTGTGTAGCTGGTAGGAGGTCATAAGCAATAAAATACTTTGCATTTTAAACCTAGTAATTACTTTTCTTTCAAGACAATAGAAAAACTTCTAGCTCTAGACATTGTGTCTGCTTCTGCTTTGAAACTAAGAAATAACATCTCTTGTTTATGGCCCAGCTATAAAGTAACTGAACCTCAACTATTCTTAAGTTTTGCAAGTTAATCTTCTATGTTTCAGCAGGGTATGCTGTGGTTACATTCTTGAAGCTCAATACATAACAGACAGTTCTGTATAAATCATATCAATATTCACAAATGACATAGAATTATTTACAAAATTCCAGATAGCTGGGATGGCAGTGTCACAACATATACTACCTCTGATATCACACAATCCCTACCCCAGGGGCTGTCAGTCTCACACATGTCGACCATCTGTATATGTCAACATTACAGGAGTCGATCAAAGTATAATTTGATCTATTCCATGACATCCATATATATATATATATATATATATATATATATATATATATATATATATATATATACATACATATACATGGATCTACTTTGTTTGATAGAAATCACATTTCACTGAAACTCATTTCGTCAAAGCCTTATTTCACTGAAAATGAATTGTCTGAGCACAATTCACTGAAAGCTCACTTCACTGAAAACTAATTTGACTGAAACTCATTTCGTCTAAAAAGGTCTATGCCTTGTCCCCACTGTAGTGCAATCCTGGAGTTAGTATATATAGTAAGGGGGGTGTGGGGGGCCATAGCCCCCACCTATTTTAAATTTTGTAAACCATAGGCATAGATACTTACAAGTCAAATGAATAACTCTTTCCAGAAGATAATATATACCCAAACTATGTGGGGGGGGCTATGCCCCCCACCCCCAAAACCCACCCTTACTATATATACTAACTCTAGGATTGTACTACAGTGAAATGAGACATTGACGGAATTAATTTCATTGAAATGTAAGTTCTTATTGAATATTTTTTTAATTGTAAATGGGATGTACTTTGCATTTGCCTTTATTGGTATCAGTTTTTAGAAGACAGTGTGTTAGGAAAAGTTAAAATTTTGAAAAATTGACTTATTGCAGCTGCACTTTTTTCTAACATCCATGCTTTTTAACCACTGTGCTGTCCTAAAAAATATTTACAAATGTTGCAGAACTTAACAGCTACAAACTTTGCAAGAGTTTTGATCTTAAAGAATTATGGCAAAACTTCATTTTATGAAGTTAAAAAAAATGATATAAAGTTGAAAAGTGCTTTTTTCTAATGCTGTTTTTCTGTTGTAAATGTATTCTAGTGGTGTCACCCCAATAATCACACTGCAGTACTGCTGTGCCAGAAGATTTTTGTGAGAATACACTGATTAGTCATATTCCATTTCAGTGACCAAGTGAACAGGATCCCCCTCAACTGCTACAGCAAGCCAGATGGCTGCTAATATTAACTGCTGTAGCACCTATAAAAAAACACCTTAACCTGCAGTGCATGTGGTAAGCAGCAGGCCTGCATACATAGCATATTGAAAACAAATGAGGAGGACCCTTCTCTTATCCCAGAAGTGATTTATTTGTCTAAATAATCTGAAGCAAAGTAAGCATGACAAGAGACAATTTTACCAAAGCATAGAGAAAACAAGGTTTTTCTTACATCACATACGGCAAATCAGCTTTACACATCACATTTCAGTACAAAGTATCTTTATTTTTAATGGATAACACATCTGCTTATTTATTTTATATTTCTGAGAAATGTGAGGCTACATTTTAGGAGAAGTTAACTTATTAAGGGCTTCTCTACACATGCTTGAGGTGAAATTAAGCATCAGTAGCCCACAGAAAAAAAGATGAATTGCATGACACTGAATGCTTTTCCCCACAGGAAATTTTTGCCCTTGATAAACAGCTCATATCCTTAATTCTCTGAGTAAACTGCCAAACAAGGTACAATTTAAAAATCAGAGAAACAAGGTAGTGAATGTATTTCCAGGTCTAGCAGCTTGAATTTGAGCCTGACAGTTTTCTACTTGCATGCAATGTTGTTCTTTCTCTGTTATTCACTTAACACACCGGACGCTCCTAGTTCACTCCAAAGGTTATATCTAATGGTTATTAGCCAGTTACATTCAGACCAACAAATAAATAAGCTCATGTAAAACCTGGATCTGCAAAATGGTTTACTAGTTAAGTGTGGCTGATAATGTAATTGTTATTACTATTATTATCATTATTACTATTACTATTACTATTACTATTACTATTACTATTACTATTACGATTGCTATTACTACTACTATTACTATTATTAAGCTTTAGCTATGAGTCCAGTTTTTCATCTGGTTATTTAACTTATAGCAATAGAAAAAACAATTGTGTTGTAGTTAAAATTAGAATAAAACTTTCCTTTCCTGCTGTCATGCATGCTATACAGCCCTCATTTATAGTACATATGTCTCACTGCTATAATATCAGATATAGAAAAAAGACTCAATTAAAATGCCATATTTAATGGAAAATAAACCTTAAAATGCTTCAAAGGTGTGCAGTCTGATTCCCCAAAAATTACCTATTCTAAGATGTCCATCCTGAGTTCACTGCATAAATTGGATATCGGGGGTTAAAGTAGGGGAGACATCTGTGTTCCTTCCCAAGTCACTGTATTTTATCTAGAAAGGAAGTTCAAATTGCAGTGGCTATACAGATCGTGGGGAATGGACAGCTGAATGGAGACAAAGAACAAGGACAGAGGATAAGTAATTATGGAGTTATTTTGAGATAATGCATTTAAAATCCCCAGGGAGTTATAAGTCATAAATAGATGGCATGGACCATTAAGCTCAAATACAAAGGTTAAGTGAGGTGAAGGGGTTATGCTAAAAGAGTTCAGTGCAAAAAAGGGGGGGGGACAAGAAAGTAAGTAAAGCAGCTTACAGAGTTAAATATCTTTAGACCCATTATGATGGGATCATAATGGCAAATTAACTTTTGCGGGGAAACAAACATCAATACCTGCAGGTATGTTAACTAGTGATGAGGGATTCTTTGTTCTCTTGGATCCACAGCTCACTGGAATAAGTTTCCTTGACAGATGTAATGATGAAGGTCTGTTCCTGCTCTTAAGTTTCTTATTATCACATGAAGTGGTTATTTTAGAAATCTTGCATAGCTAGTTCTCATAATCTCATTGAATGAAATGAGAAATGTCCTGCAATTGACGATGCTTAGTTTTTGTTTGTGTGTCTAAGTTATTTTATGCTGTATTCATTTTATCTTCACTTTGTTAAAGCTTTGCAGAGAAGACCTTTACCAGGTCTGGAAGTAGTTCAGAGTAACCAGGAAAAAATCATTTTGTTTAACATCTCATCACTGATTACTGTGTAAACAGATTGTTTTGTATTTTTTGCTACACTGGAGGCAGTAGCTTACATTCCTTTACTAGCTTGGCAATCTGCAACAGTTATGAAAGTACAGAGCTTTTTCTATGGTAAGAAAACTATTATGTACTACATTGTCTTAAAACATTTTGCTTAACAGTAATTTATTGAGTCATGAAAAAAAGTTACTATTCAAAAGGGCTAGGTAAAACAAAATAAGGGTGCTGGTTGTTGAAGAAAACCATGTCAAATGAGCTTTATACCAACCCTAAAGCATGGCCTTAAGCAAACAGATAATTCCAGCTGATGGCATTGTATGTTCCAGCTGCCCCTATGTGGAATGCTATCAGGTCATAACTGCTGTTTTTGTTTTCCAAGGAAAACATTAAAACACAGGTATAATATTTCAGCATCTACTGAATTTGTTATTCCATAGCAACTGATGAACAGAGGGTTTTAAATGACTCCAATTCTGATACACATTTGCTATATTAGCTAGCGTAGTTCCCAAAATGTGACTGGCTCACACTCTCAGAATGGGGTGGTTAGTCAAACTGTTAAGTACAGACAGCTGCATTCACAGACTTTTCAATCTGTTCCTAAACGTACCTCAATTAGAAAATAAATTCTCTTTTAATTTGTCATTCTTAATTAGACTTTTCATATGCCAGACACCAAAATTGCAATTATTTATTTCACACTTTACTTACTGGAGTAGTTAGTGCTGTAACTGCATTATTACTTAATGTTGGATCTGTCCTTCCTGTTTGATAGATCATACAGTACTGAGAGATGACCCCAGTGGGAGATGCAGGCTGGGTCCAATTCAGTAAGACAGAGTAGGTACTTATAACATGAACAGATGGGACTGACATGCCTTGAGGTGGTGCTTCCAGGGTTTGTGCTGAAAACCATGAGCTGTCCACTAACCCTCATGAGTTATGAGCTCTGACGTGATACTGACATTTAGTGGCTGGTTGGAGAACATGAAAAGCATCAATAAATTCAAGAGGACCTTCTGTCCAGATGAAAACAAGTAGCACCTCCAGAGTGCCAACAAGTCATCTGTACAGGAAAGAGAAGCAAATGCAAAGGTATCTAGTTAAGCTCTGTTTACACAGGTGCATGCATAGTCATAATCATTAACTGCTTCCACAACTCTTACTAGGTAACTGAAATAGTGGTTGTCTGAACCCAGAAAAGATATATTTGCTTAACAGAGCACAGTGCTAGCCAGTAATATTACTTAGGAACTGTGAATGGAAATATTACAAGGCTGCCTTCTACAAAAGCCACAAAACTACTGTCAAATGCTCAGAAAATCATATATATTTCAAGCATTTCGGCTGAGTAGAAGGATGTAGTGACCACAATGAAGAGAAAACTCAGAATCTGATATGTAGATTTCTTTCTAAATATAGTAGGTGTTCAGTTGCTGACATACATTGTTATTCAGGAATTGTTTCATGGTACTTTGTGTAATAAAAGTCATTCAGCCTTCAGCAGCTGACACTGTACATTGAAATAGAATGAAATCTTTAACAGAGTTGCTAACACAAGCAGAACAGCAATGTATGACTACAAATTTAAAATAGTTCACTGAGATTTTTCACCTTTAGCTGCCAACCAGATTATTTCCCTCTAGCATTTAATGTTTTTAAACTGAGCCAAACTAGACAAGCATAAATGTGTTGTTGACTGTTTGCTTGCACTAGTAAGTCTAAGTTTGAGAAGAAATATCTGACTGTGAATATAATGTTGTGTGACATATCTGCAAAACAGACCAATATGAATATCTGTGCTCAGTTAATTTAACATGCTAGACTGCCACTGTGAAACATGGTAGGACATTAATGTATGCACATCATCAGAAGGAGACAGCAAATCTAATGGAAATCAGGTAAACCAGGCACAAGTTAGCCTCAAACATTGCATGTTGTGAAAGGGTAAGAGATGTGGACCATAGATACAATAAATACTAAAACTGTATGTGAAGCTACTGTCATGCAATGATATACAGTAGGTAGGGTAGAAGCAATAAGAAAATAATGATGTATATAAGGAATGAGAAAGTATGGTCTAGTAGGAGTGCCAAGCAGGATACTGTGGAACATGGTCATAGCAGCGCACATACCTAATACACAAGGCTGCAAATGGGAGGTAAAGGAACTTAATGTGAATTGATATTGCAGTAAAATTGACATGGTATACCTCAAAGTGTGAAGTGGGGTTAGTGAGTATGATAGGATAACACAAGAGTATATACAAACATATACACACACATACACAAGCACACACACACACACACACACACACACACACACACACACACACACACACACACACACACACACACACACACACACACACACACACACACTTGATGGTGTATATGGTGCTCATGATCAATGCACAACTGATAACACATGTGAACACAGTGAGCAAAAGGCAACACATGAGAATGCTGATGATTATGCAAAGTGCAGAGATGTAGAGGTATGAGATATGCCGTTAGGGACAATAACTAGGGTACTACTTCTGAAACAGAAAGCAAACAAAGAACACCAGTGAATATGGCAGTGTCCTTATAATACTGGGTGATCAACAGTGCAGCATGAGTAGGGGAATAGGGTAGTACTTGTGAAATACTAGGGATCACTTGGGATGACTGATGAGGGTTGTACTTGTGGAGCCGTCTGGGAACAGAAGGTAGAACCAGTACATGTAGTGTATAAAGGTGCATTGCATATTCAGAGACATGCTTACATCGCCCAGTGCAAACACAAAATGATCTGACGCCATGTCACAAAGGTTGAATGTTGCAGCATCATGAGTGCATGATATGAGCAACAGATCAAGGTATTACAGTTTCTTGTCTGATTGCCTGTTGTCAATTATAGTATTGAAATGTGCTTCCCTGTCCCATGTACTCCATGTCTGTTGACAAAAGATCTGCTATGTGGAAAGGATCTTCTCTTCTATTTTGTGATTTCTCTAGCTTCCCTTTATTTCTATTGCTTTCTACCCCAACTTCCTGCTTATTTTTGTTTCTGCACTTATGTGAGCTATCCTGACTTGCTCTAGTATGGCACTATTTCTCCATTCTTTCCTCTGTTGTTACCATCTATTTTCTCTGGCACACATTTTCCATTTTTCTTACCAATATCTGAGTTTTTCCTGCTTAGCTTTTGCCTCCTGAATCTGTTCATGAACTGATTGTTTCCACTGGAGAGACAGTATTAGCCAACTGTATTTTGCCTTCCTTTGTTGGCTCTGCTTCACTCCCTTACCCTACCCCTTTACCTCCCACCTCTGACATAACTACCTTTATAGTTATTTTGCATTTCTCCTTTTTTTCATTCTCCAATATGGTGCTTCTTTAATAGCCTTCCTTAGTATGACTACCTTGCAGTTCCTCTGCTTCTTCTTTTCCTCATTCTCTGATATACTATCTAGTTACCACCCACTTCTGACATAACTACCTTTTTAATTACTGTCTGTATCTCTCTTCTTTTTCATTCTACTGGCTTCTGCTCTCTCTCCCTTTTTGCAGATTACCCCCTATCCCTCCATGGCTTTCTTTGTTTATTACATATGTTTTTCCTTTCACCTTTTTCCATTTTTCTAAGTTTCATAGTCTTAACATTCTTTGATTTCCTTGATCATCTTTCACTCTAAAATAAATCTTACAATAATCTCTTTTTTTTCATAACAGGCACACTTAAGTGATATCACTCTACTGTGTAAGTAGGAAACTTTGTTAAATTTTTACCCTGTTACTTCTTCCTCAGAATATCATACTTAACAATGGCTACTTTGCTGTCCCCTAACTAGCACAACCTTCTCATATCCTTATAAGCATATATGGCTGACATATCTGTGGTGGATTAAGCATGTCCACATTACTTTCCCTTTCATCAGGAGAACATATGATTTAACTTGAAGGGAACTCTTTTACAGTGGTATTGCTGTCTTTATAAAAAGATTCAGAGAATCTTATTTGCCCTGGTTAGCTTGCTGTCATTACAGACTTTTGTCATTCAGTTTATTTAATTTATTTCGGGATTAGCTTTAATACCACCATACTAATGAACATTTCACAAAAATCTCTCTCTAATATGCATGCCTACTGGGAGAATTAACAACAGATGGCAACAACAGGAACTCTGGTCTATGGAATACAATTCCAAATTAATTGCAATCACTGAAACATGGGTCAAAGAGTCCTCTCTCATCCCCTCATATTTTTCTAAGAGCTGTGTTGCATTCAGTGATAACAGACCATGTATAACTCATCTATATCCCTCTACCTTCTTCTATTACTGTATCTGAAATGAGACTAAACAAGATTCCAAAGCAAACAAGCACCAAAGTTCATAACTTTAATGTGACTGGTCCTCTAAAACCTCAACTAACAGGTTAATGACCTCTAAAGATTTGTCTCATCCTGTTACTAAAGAAACAATTTTTAGCCCTAATAACAATAATATTACTCTGATTGATATTTTTTAAAAAGTATATCTGACAGGCTTATACAGCTGTAGATATTACCAGTTTTGGTACAGGGTCATTGTCCTATCTTTGATATCTAGTCCATCAAAAGTAATAAGGCTATTTCTGAATGAGTTCAGATCAGAGCTATCCCTGATTCCTTTTCAGATATAACATTTACTGAACTTCAAAGTATAAGCTGGAGCTCCTTCTACAATTTTAATGACTTCACAATGGCACTATCAACATTCTAGAAACTATTACCCTGGCCTCATGTCACAGAGGGATAAAGCTGTGACTGTGTCCTAGGTGACCTGTGTTGTTCAAAAAGCAGCAAGGACACTGGAAGAACTTGGTCGGTTAGGATGGGGGAGAGACGCCAACACTGTCTCAACCATAATGGGGAGAGGGAGGCTGCCTCCTTGTAGGAGCAGTGTGTTAAGGGCTTAGCAAGCTCTACATTGCAAGCAATATACCACTTGGTCAAGAATTTGCACATTTATGGAAGCACTTATGTCCAGAAGGCAGCCATTTTGGAGATGTAAGGCTGCTGCAGGGTGTTGTGGGGTTAGGGCACAATCATGGACAACAGTGTGATGCTACACCAGTGTCCTCTGTCTCCTCACTGGACTTAGACAGGTGTCAGATTGAGCTCAGAAGAGGCTAAGGTGGGGGTCATTAGACTCAGTAAACAATGAGAGTAGCTGGTGGCTGCTGAGGCAGGTGAGGGAAACATTACAGACCCTATCAGATCCGATACAGGATAACAAAAATAATGAAGATGGAAATTCTTTTGCATGTATCCCATGGGTCTTCTCTGCAGGAGGTTTAAGGTATTACAAGGTGAAGGCTCTGGCCTGGCTGTGCCTTTCTTTCAGTTTTTACTAACTGGTTTGTCCATATGACATTTTTACCTTAAGTTTTTGGCAATTTAAAAAAAACAGTGACAATGTATGGACTGAAGAGAAACAGGAACCTTCTAATAGAGTCAGATGTGTAGCTAGGGTGGGGAGAAGAGAACAGCTAACCCAAGCACAAAGTGTTATGGGGTGAGATCAGTAGATCCCAGACAGTTTTCAGTAATTACCTGCATTTAATGCTGCTACTTCATTTGTGGTCAGAATTGAATTGTTGTAGTTCTTCATCTCCTGAATCCATTACTGAATGCCAGCATTACATTTGTGAACAAAAGTGTAAGAAGCAATTTACTATGGTTCAAAGGGAGGGAAGAACTTTTTCAGCCTGACAAGAAAAGCTTTTTTTTATTGCCTCCTAACTCAGTATTGGGTGGGGACTCCAGACTGTTAGTATGGCACAAGGTGAAGAATAGTTAAATGCTAGCTAAAACTCTGAATACAGACAAGTATGGGAAGTACTATCAATTAAACAAGATACCTGAATAAGCAGGCAGCAGTCAAGCAAAAACTATACATTTTACAAAGCCCCAAGCCTCATACTTAGGCCAATCCAAACAATTTTGGAAAACAATTAACCATCTTGGTTTTAAACACATTTTCTCAAATTCTGATACTGATTAAAATCTCAGTTCCTCATTAACTGGAGAATCAAAAGAGAACATGAATAATCCTCCTGTGATGTCCTCACTCTGGGCCAATAATCAAGGAAAATTGAATCCTCACCCCTGACACTGGAGAGGGACATTTACTTGGAAAACAAATGAATGCACTCACTATTTCCCGATGCAGACCTCTCTGTATTGAGCACAATTTCACTTAAGAGCACACAGGGCACATACTCAGTCCAGGGTTTGAATGTCTCTATCTGTGTCTATCCAGGTTCCCAATAAGACTCTCCAATGGCATAGCTGTAGGGTTAGGTCCTCAGCCGAGTGTTCAAGCCAAGTCCTCCAGGACCCTCTCTGTGAAACCAGTGCTTTGTGTCCCTGCTCTAAGTAGCTGACACACAATCTTTGAGATTTAATTTTCACACACACACACACACACACACACACACACACACACACACACACACACACACACACACACACACACACACGCACACACACACGCACACACACACACACACACACCTGGGAAAGGCTGGCACAGATTACCTGCTCTGCCAACTTTGCCCAGACTATAAGGTAGTTTAACTGCCACCAGTCAGTTACTATTAGGCTCTTAAAAGGGTACCCAATTATACTGAGTGAAGTTAATATTAATAGAAATGGTAATGTTGACCAAACAGCAAGGCTTTCAGGAGTGGCCAGAGTTATCACCAAATAAATATATGCGAATATCTCTCAAAACTTAAATATTTTCTAAGAGGATCAGCCACAATGAGAAGTTTAAATATATTTAATAAAAATAATAAAAGAACATAAAAATAATAAATATCTATTCATAGGTTCATAGGTAGGTACTAGGCTATTGGCCCTAGGGCCTATATAAGCCTAGCCAAAAAGGTACCCTGGCTTTCGCCACCCAATAAAATTATTTTCTGGTGCTCCTGTTGAGCAGAGCCACCGAGGTGATCCCCGGGGAGAATTTCCTATTTCCCATCCAATCATCAAGATTTATCTTGAAGAGTGTTAATGAGAAGCTTTGTTTGATATAAATAGGTAGTTTGTTCCAGAGTATGGGAAGTCTCTGGGACAGGAATCTATCCCTCCAGCATGTTCTGTTTATTGTAGTGACAAGGTTTAGGTCCCTAGAGCGTGTAGCTCAGAGGGATTGGGATTTCCTTAAGTGGAGCATGTCCAACAGCTCTGGGTTTGACATAGCTTTGTATGTTAGGCAGAGACACCAAAGTTTCAGTCACAGAAAATATTACAAATAGCACCAATGGAAAGTTTCACACAGTTATAGAAAAATAACATTTAGCTAATCTCACTACATCCATTCCTGACTGACTAAAGGAATTGATATTCCTACTTATTGAATGCAGCAAGGCAAGAGAGGAGAGTGACCCTTTTTATCAGATCCAAGACAGACTACAGAATGTTTCTGAGACGTCATTCTCTTCTAATATTAAAACATTATTTCTGTACAGAATGACATTACATACATCTGGTCATCTAACTCTGTTTCCCATGCTATCACCAACACTAGATACAAGCTGCCAAGGTTTTAGCATGTATGTATTACCATAGACACAGACAACGCTTTGCTCAGATTAGCTGCAGCTGCTGGAAGTCATAAAACAATAAAACCATTTCACTCTTCTTGCAGGAGCTACAAATTATTCTCTAGTACAGACATTGCGTCTCTTGCTCCCTTCAAAACTGTGAGATAACATCTTTATGGCTTAACCCATAAAGTAATTTATTTTCAAGACTATTATTTCAAAGACAGATGACTTAACCTCTTCTCTTCCAGAATATGCTTTTACAATGTATACATTTAAACAGTTACAATAATGCATGTACATTTCTATTATGTCCAGCAGGAAATACTGCTGATACATTTTAACACAAACAACTTTACAAATATGTTTTTAAACACAAGCATCTGTATAAATCAATTTGATACACAAGTGACATGATTCTTTACAATATTCCAGCTGCTGTACTGGCATAAGTTATACATCCACTGCCCCACTTCTCCTGGCATGGCTGGTAGTACCTCCTAATGTCACATCTCTCCACCCCTTTGAAGACTCAAGCTAGTTTTTCAAGTGCCTCTTGAGAAAATTCGCTTGACAGGAATTAGTCTATCTGGGAATATATTATCCCATACTCTATCTTGACATCCAATCTGCACTGGCATTGCTAACCCCACTACAGTGCTGCACTGTCAAATCATATGCCTGAATCCCTAGGCTCCACCTTAGTAACTTGGCATTTTGCTGGCTGGTTTGATGTAGCCATAGAGCTCCCTCAGACTCCTCCTGCCTCCTACTGCAAATACTTAGCACAAGGGCTTCCTTTTCATGGTAAGTTTCATCATGTTAACATGGTACAATTTGTGCCCCTGTCTCCTACCTAGCAGTATCACCATGTAGTTTACATGACTGACCTTCTTTCCACTTTGAAGGGTCCCTCCCAAGCTGCCTGCAGCTTATTGTGTCTGACAGGAGTGAAAACTATAATTTGCTGCCCCACAGCATACTCTCTAGCTTGAGCATTCCTGTCATACTAGACCTTTTTCTGCTGTTGGACTCCTGACAGGTTCTCCTGGGCCAAGCCCACGAGCTCCCATAGCCTTGTCTTGAGGTTTAGGGCATATTACATAACTGACCCCTTGTGGGAGTCATACTCACCCTCCCACTCATCACAAATCAAATCTAAAGGACACCCCAATCTATGCCCATACAACAACCGAAAGGGTGAAAAACCTGTGGATTCCTGGTGTACCTCTCTGTAAGCAAATAGCAGATGGGGAAAATATTTGTCTTACTCTCTCTTAAACTGGTCTGAAAATGCTTGTAACATGGTTTTTAGTGTAGAGATTAACTTCTGCACAAGACCATTAGTCTGGGGGTGGCAGCGGCATCTTTAGATTATTTACCCCACAGTATTTCCATAGACAGGCCAGCAAGTCTGACATGAAATTGGAACCTTTGTCAGTCAGTATTTCTCTCTGGAAACCTATCCTGCTGAAAATCTCTAGTAAAGCATTTGCCACCTTCCCTGCCATGATGGAGGACAGAGCCACTTCCACAGGTTATCTGGTAGCATAATCAACTACCACTAGGATATACTTCTTCCCTGTGGAACTTGGGGTACTCAGAGGCCCCTCAATATCCGTAGCTACCCTCTTAAATGTCTCCTAACTCACAGGCAAAGGCATCAAAGGAGCTTTGACCTTGTCTCCTGCCTTGTCTACTTTTTGGCACTGATCATAGGTCCTGCAGTACCCTGTTACATCCCTTGCAATTTCAGGCCAATAAAAGTTCTGCATAATCCATCTCTTTGTACACTTTATGCCCATATATCCTGCAAAAGGAATGTCATGGGCTATGGCTAGAAGTGCCAGATGGTAGGATCTAGGCACAACCAATTGCTGTATTGTCTCACCTTCTAGCCCTCTCTCAGCGGTCCACTCTCTATACAGTAACCCTTTGTTCCAGTATACAGATTTCTCTTTTCCTTGAGAATCAGGTGCCTCCCTAGCTATCTCCCTCAAGCCTCTTAGTGTAGGGTCTGAGAACTGAGCTTGTTTCAGCTCTACTTTTGTGACTCTTTCCAGTTTCCCCTTCCAAAGGAAGTTTGGTATCCTTTGACAGTGGCACCTGACTATCATCCAGGGTACTACCACTCACCTTTGCCCTTGCATTCAAGGGAATATCTGTGCCTACCAGCAGCTGTGGCACACCTTCAGGCTCACTGTTACAGAGTAGTTTCCTCCCTAAAATAGGCACCTCACCAGCCCTGGATTCAGGTATGAGGCCTGTTTGGGTCTTCCCCAGGCACCAGACCCACATGCCTGTCTCCAAGCCTGACTGCATATAACTGCATGCGCACAAGGTACTTCATTATCAAAATCATTCCCTGTCAAGACATCTGCAGGGATATCCTCAAACACACCTCTTGCTTGCTTCCTTCTCCACCCTCCCAGACAAGGTGAACCTTGGCCAAAGGCATTTGGAATGGGGTCCCTTCTAAAGCTCTGACTGCAGTGGACTGCCCAAGCAAGTACTCTTCTTTAATCACTGCAGGCTTCACAATGATTATGTCAAAGGCTGTGCCTCTCTCTTAGCAGTGTCCTTTTTTTCCATCCACTAGGATAGGATATAACCTCTTGTGATAGTTTGGTACCCCTGTTGTCTTCAGACAACTTTCCACTGGCATACGGTTATTCCCACTTGCTGGCTCCCCCAGATTTTGTAACCCACCTTGCCTCCATGGACATCTATATGCTACATGGCCCCACTGGTTACATTTAAAACATTTAATCCTTAAGCCTGGCCATGTACCTGAACTAGTGGCTTCCCCTGTTACTGAGGGACTCTGTTGGGATGGTTTAGGCTGCCCATCATGGGTTCCCTTATATCCATGTGCAGCACTAGATATCCCTTTCCTGTGCAATGATGCCCTGCATGCTAAGTAGAGATCCCTTTCTTCCCCAGCTCATCTGCAGAGTTACATTCTCCATCTGATAACCAG
Source organism: Protopterus annectens (assembly GCF_019279795.1). Lineage (NCBI taxonomy): Eukaryota > Metazoa > Chordata > Ceratodontiformes > Protopteridae > Protopterus > Protopterus annectens. Next base: position 559,942,828 of record NC_056725.1, read on the forward strand.
ATTCTCATGTCCTCAGGCAAAGTGCTAAGGGATTGTTCCATCACCAAAAGGTCTGCCAGCCCTTTAAAAATGGTGACCTGACACCCACTCACCCACCTATGCAAATAAGTGCATAACTCAGCAATGTACTTACACAAACTTTTGTCTGTTTTGTGTCTATGTTCATGAAACTTTTTTCTGTAAGCTTCAGGTGTTAACTTAAAGCATTTCAAGTAAACATTTCTTGACTTTTTCATACTTTAAACAATCAATAACAGAAAAATTTAGAAACAACAGTTACAGCTTTACCATGGAGTAAGGGTGGCACAAACCATACCCAGAGCCCTTGGGCAACATTATACTATTTACGTACTCTTTCAAATATATAAATAAAATTTATCACCTTCTGTAAATTGTGGAGGAAATTTACTGACATTTATTGCTTCTGGGGGTTTGGTTATTCCCTGCCTCATTACTTCCATGACCCTGGTAAAGAGTCAGCATCTCCCTCTCATGTTGACTTTGCTTCTCATTTTCTTCAGCCTCCAAATGCCACAGTCTCTCATTTTCTTCAGCTACCCACAATGCAGTCTCTCTGCTGATTCTAATTCCTTCTGTTTTGCCTGTCGCAGTCTCTCTGCTGATTCTAATTCCATATGTTTGGCCGACAGTTCTAGTCTGTTTAACTCCCGACAGATTTTTAAATCCTCTGAGGAAAAGGTGAACTGTCCTGTTTCTGTAGGCTGCAAATTCACATCACCAGAGTGGTTATCCTCCTGGTTGCTGGTCTGTGATGTAGCTGTGACTAATGCCGAAATCATTTCCGCTTTAGGGAGGTTGGCATACACCAGCCTTTTGGCTTTGCATACCTTGGCCAAATAGCCTGCCATAATGCTCTGGTGACATTTTTGCCTGCTCTCCTGATGAAACTAAACTAACAAAAAATAAATTAAAACTGTTGTGATATGAAACTCTGAATGTTCACTGTGTGGATGCTGAGCAGATGCACATGTTTAGTGACAACTGCTTACAGGCTGCAGAAATTCAATATCCACATCGCTGCTCATCAATATGTGAAATATGTGATATCCTCACTTTGAGCCAGTAATCAAGGAGCCTGAATCCTCACCACTGACACTGGAGAGGGACATTCACTTGGAATAAAAATGGATACACTCAGTATTTCCAGATGCAGACCTCTCTGCACCAAGCACAATTTTCCTTAAGAGCACACAGGGGACACACTCAGCCAAGGGTCTGTGTGTCTCTATCTGTCTCCCTCCAGGTCCTCAAGTAAGACTCTCCACTGGCAGAGCTGTAGGGTTAGGTCCTGAGCTGAGTGTCCAAGCCAAGTCCTTCAACACCCTCTCTGTTAAACCAGAGTTTTGTGTTCCTGCTTCAAATAGCTGACACACACACTCATTGAGATTTAATTTTCATACACACACACACACACACACACACACACACACACACACACACACACACACACACACACACACACACACACACACACACACACACACACACACACACACACACACACACACACACACACACACACAGTTGGGAAAGGCTGGCACTGATTACATGCCCTACCAACTTTGCCCAGAATATAATGTAGTTTCACTACTACCAGTCAGTTACTATAAGGCTCTTAAAATGGTGCCCAGTTATACTGAGTGAATTTAATATTAATACAAATGGTAATGTTGACCATTCAGCAAGGCTTATCACCAAATAAATATATGCAAATACTTTCAAAACTTAAATATTTTTCTAAAAGGACCAGCCACATTGAGAAATTTAAATATATTTAATAATAAATAATAAAAGATCATGAAAATACTAAATATCTATTTACAGTAACACCAGAGCTTCAGTCACAGGAAATATTAATATTAAAAACAACACTGATGGAAAGTTTCACAAAGTTATAGAAAAACACTATTTAGCTAATCTCACTATTTATTCCTGATTGACTAAAAGAGTTACTGTTCCTACTTAATGAATAGAGCAAGGTAGGATGGGTCAGTGATCTTTGTTATCTGATCCAAGACAGAATACAGAATGCTGCTGAAACTTCAGTCTCCTCTAATATTAAAACATTAGAATGACATCACATACATCTGGTCATCTGACTCTGTTTCCCAAGCTATTACCAACAATAGAATCTGCCAGGGTTTTAGCACCTATGTGTTACCATACATACAGAGCTTTGCTCAGATTAGCTGCAGCTGCTGGAAGTCATAAAACAATAAGATCATTCCAGTATTCCTACAGGAACTACAAACTATTCTTTAGTACATATATTAGGTCTCTGGCTCCTTCAAAACTGTGGGACAACATCTTTATGGCTTAACCCATAAAGTAATTTAATTTCAAGAATATTTTTTCAAAGTCAGGTGGATTAACATCTTCTCTTCCATTATATGCTGTTACAATGTATATGTTTAAACTTGGTAGATATTAGTTAGCATTTATTATTGTTTTGTTTTTTGTTGTTTCAGGATTTTGAGTTCTTTCATTTTTTTTTCAGATTTTTTTGGGCTTTCAGGATTTTGAGTTTTCAGGACTTTTGATGCTTTTTTTTTTGTGATTTTGATTTTCAGGCTTATGATGTTTCAGGCTTCTGAATGGGAACCGTTTAAACAGTTACAATAATGATTGTACATTTCTTTTTTGTCCAGCGGGAAACACTGTTGATACATTTTAACACAAGCAACATTACATATAATGTTTTTAAACACAAGCATCTGTACAAATCAGTTTGATACACAAATGACATATAATTTTTTACACAATTCCAGCTGCTGTGCTGGTAAAACATACATCCACTGCCTTACTTCTCCTGGTATGGCTGACAGTACCTCCTATCATCACACCCCCTTTCACAAAAAAAACAAAAAACTTTCTGTTCAGTAATCTGCCAGCATAACCCCTCTGCAGTACACTTAAAAAATTTCTTCAATGCCCTCATTTTACTTCAAAATCAATTTTTAAGTCCCAAGTACAAAAACACCTGGAAAACACAGTTCAATCTTAGTATATTGAAATGAGGAAATGGTATACTTTGCAAGCCGCTAACTAACTGTTTTAATCTTTAAATGCTGCTTATAACAGTCAAAGAGTTCAAGCCACTGAGGATCTTCTTCTTCTTCTGGCTTCCCAGGTTACCTGTCCAGGATCACCTGTCATTGAATGGCAGGCAGTGTTTTTTCACGTGTGTTGTTTCAACCTTCCCAGCAACCCACCACAGAACGCACACACACACACCCAGGGCCAATTTTTAGATCCCACCAATCCACCTGCATGTCTTGGGATGTTGGGAGGAAGGGGAGCGAGCGGAGGGAGGAAACCCACAGGGAGAGGACATGCAGACTCAAGACAGAAGGCACCCCAGCAGAGGAGGGATCGAACTGGAGAAACCTCTCTTGCTGGGGGCAATATGCACCACACTGCACCACCGTGGTACTCTAGTTCAAGCCACTGAGAATAAAAGTACCAAATTTACCCTACTTGCTGATACCCATGTGCACCACTGTAGGCTTCTAAATGACTTACACTGGTTACCCACTACAGAATGGTCCTCTTATCTTCTAAGCTCCTTAACATATAAAATTCAAAATGATGGCTACTGCCCTCTTCTGAAAAGAAAACTTCCAATCAGGGAACAGACCTACTCACTAAGGAATTATCATGAGAACGTAATATCACTCAGCCATTCCCCATTTAAAACAGTCATTGTTGAAAGAGCCTTCACACTAACAGATATAGCTCCCTGGAACAAATTACAAGCTGAAACAAGGCATCAGGATGATTTTATCAAGTTTAAAAAGTCCCTTTCTGTGTACCTCTTCAATGAATTTGTCTGTAAATGCTCTAGTCATAACAGAGAAACGCTTTACAAGGCTTACATTTCTAAAGATGCTTACAGTCTCACATCTGTTTTCCTTTATTTAACTCTTTTTACTCTTGTGTTTTCTTCTTACTCTCTAGGCCTATATTTGTAATCTAATTATTTACCTACTTCCTTTTCATTTTTTCCATAGTAAATTAAATTTTCAACTTTTAAGAAGCAATTTAATATAATCAAACTTTATTGCAACCTATGTAAATTGATAAAACCCATTGTAAACTATCCACTTTATTAGAAAATTGTATGACATTCTACTTTATAAAAAAATTATATATTAACTGTATATGAACTTTCTAAAATTTTACAACTATGTAAACATAATCACTCTGTCATATCTGAAGTCTATAATTTGAGTTTACTTGCACTGTTTATTGCCACTGAGCCTGGGAAACAGATGAAAAGGGATCTCTGGATCAGTCCACCTATCTGGTTACCAAATAGTTAATAAATAAATAATTTAACTGTCATCCCTAGCAGTCTGTCTTTTAGTTTGAAACACACTCTTGTCTTACCACATGCCCGGGTCTCCACCCCATCCACTGCAAATGACTTCCACTCATTTGCTAACTTGTGTCTAACTAAAATTCTAAACTGATTGTGAATAGTACTGGAATATATTACAAAATATGACTTTTTCTGTGATAAAAAACAAGTTTTTGTTCCAACTGTATCACTGTTATTTCAATATATAGCTTAACAAAACATATTTTCTCCATCATGAAATAAGGCGAGTTAACCAATGCAATCTTTCTGGACTTTAAAAGAGCTTTTGACATTGCAGGTCATTTTCTGCTATTCTACATATTGAATGCCATTTTGTAGTGTTGTAATGTTTTGCAGTTGTTCAAGAGCTATCTTTCTGACCAAACGTTCAGACTAGTTTGTCCTGATAAATCTTTCAAAACCACTGCTGTTAGCCTGCACAGTTGTATTACTTGAAACAGACAGCCCATTTTATTCTCTTGTAATTTGAAGCCATTTGTTTTTGTTAACTGTTGTATCATGGAGACATCTGTTTTTAACTGAATTATCAACATTATTTCAACTGAAGTTCTCCCTATCCTATCTTAGTCTCAATCACTCTACTCCTTCTACCTCCTACTTGTCTCTAGACTATTAATATATAGCCAAATAACTCCCTCCAACTCTCCTCATCTCCTCCTCCTAATATAATTGTTACTTAGATTCATCCATTTTTCTGACCCTTCCTTTCACCTTCCAGCTGTATCTACTGCCTCTTATCATTGGTCTCACCTCCTGTCTGTTTTATATCACCCCCTACTACTCTCTACTATCATATTCTAACCTGAGTCCCTTCTCTATCATTTTTTTTGGTGGAATCTCTCTACAGCAACAGTATATGAACGTATGTTTAGTGATAATATGTAATCCTGACTGTATTGCCCTACTCTTGTGCCCCCTTTGAGTACTGCTCCTGGTCAGCTACATAATATTGCTGTGCACCCCCCACCCCACCACCTAGACTCTCTTTGGCCTTAGCCTATTCACCTACCTACCCACCCTCAAACTGACCTTTCTCTTCACTAGTTCTCTCATTTTACCCTCCTACCACTGTATCACCCTCTCATACCTCTACATCCTTCTCTTGCCTGTCCTCTCACTGAATTTCTCACCCAAACAGACTCTAACTTCACAACCTCAGACTTAGTGCCCCCTTGCCCTGCCAGAGTCCCCTGATTTACCTCCACAGTCTAGCTCCCAGATAGCCTTTGTTCAATCCCTCCCAATAAATTTAGGCAAAAGACAACCTTCTAAAGAATGTAAACTGCTAAATAGTAAACTCAAAAGCATATCAATTTACTGTATTCCCTGAATTCTCACTGATTGTTTTCTATAATTGCTGCTCCTCTAGGACAGTGCTGCCCTGCTCCATTCGCTATGCTCACTCCACTCCCCTACCCTACCCCCATTCCCACACACCCCTCTTGCAATTAAACTTATAGCTGCAAACCACTCCCTCTGTCAACTCTCACACCCAATCAAATCACACCATTAATCCCCCACTCAAACATACTACACCCCACCTTAATCACTGACACCTTTATTTAGTCCTCTCCCATATAGTTCTATAGCTTTTACTCTCATTCACCCCTCCACTCCTACTGTAAAAGGAAAAAGAAAAGGAAAGGAAACAAAATAAATAAAATGTTCTACCCACACCTTACCCATCTAAAAGTAGCATTTTACCCATTAACTATTTTTGTTCTTCTCCTGTTTTCCATCCTTACCTCCTACCGCACACAAGTTTATCTCACTAATCCAGCCCAATGGCAAACAGAAACCATAGCCAACACCCTAAAACCAAAACATTTCTCTATATCTCCAAGTGACCTTGCCCCAACCCATCCATTTTCCTACTTATATAATACACCTGAAAACAAAATTAACCCCTACTCATCCCAAAAACAAAATAAAATAATATAAAAACTAATTAAACTCTACCTATACCTAACCCAAAAACTCACTTGCTGTGCAGACGTGCACCCCAACCCAGGACCCAATCCATCAATCCACACAAACTTAAACCAACCAAACCCTCTTTATAGAAGGCCAACCTCCTCTCTCCTTCTCTTAAAGATAAATGTAAGAAGTATACTTAACAAAGTTCAGGACCTCCATGCCCTATTAGCTTTATACAAACCAGATATAACTGTACTAACTGAAACTTGGCTTAACCCAGAACATCACGGAAATGAGATTACACCCCTGGCTACAATATTATATGGAAAGAGAGGACAGGGAAAAAAGGAGGAGGCATAGCAATACTGTTTCAAAATCATCTCACATTGGAGCAGGTTAGCTGCAGTTCCCAGGAGTCAAAGATATAGAACTCATTCTTGCTAAATTAAAACTAAACTCTAGCAAACATATAAGTATAGCAGGTGTATATTTCCCACCATGTAATAACAGTGCTACTATGGAGAACCTGCTACACTGGATGTCTACCTCCTTTCCACAAGAGACCATACTCTTATGAGATTTTATTATTGACTGGTCCGACTGCACCAAATACAATCCCGCTACCCATATTAATCTTCATGGTTTCACCCAAATCATAACCACCCCCACAAAGGTTGACAAGACATCCAAACATCAATCCATCTTAGATTGGATACTTCTATCTGACCCTACCTTCGCATACCAATCAGGCTGCCTGCCAGACAATATGAGTGATCACCAACCAACCTATCTTATTAGGAATAAATCCTACCATAGTAACCAACCCATCCTTAGAATAGTCCACAAAAGAAAGAACTTCAAAGCCAAGGACCTAAACAACAAACTAAAATACTGTAACTGGTCTCCTCTAAAACACCTACCCCTAGATGAAGCGGTAGATTACTTTAACTCAACTTTCCTCAAAATCCTAAACTGTCATGCACTGGCCCGTACCATCAGAGTCAAAACAAACTATGACCCTTGGTTAACAAAAGACACTAAAACCATAATGAAGGATAGAGACAGAGCCTGGTCTCAATATCATAAAATTGAAACCACTACCTCAAAACAAAACTACTTAACACTCTGCAATAAGGCCAAAAAGCTAATAAAACTCGATAAAACCAATTATTACAAAACCTTGCAAGAAAAACACGCTCACAACCCTCAAAAATTCTGGGCCTCAATAAATAGATTACTGCACCCAGGTAAAGCTGCCACTCCCACACCCATAGTACCAACTGACAAAGAGCACACCCCCACACAATTCAACAAAGTCTTTACTGAAACAGTCCTAGCTCTATCTAACACCCTAAGTAGCACCATTGACCCTATACCTTCTCCCACCCCTACTAACCCCAATACACAACAAAATCCCTCTAGCTTTTCCTTGTCTCCAGTGCCTACAAGAGTTATTACTAAACTCCTCAAAAAACTAAAACCAACCACACTGTCAGCTGACAAACTTCCTGCTGATTTTCTTCAACTTTCAGCTGAAACTATGGCCTACCCCGTGTCTAACCTCATAAACAGATCCATATCTGAATGCAAAGTACCTGACTTGTGGAAATATCACATATTATTCCACTCCACAAAGGCAGCAACTCCCTTGAGCTTACCAACTACTGCCCAATTGCAATTTTATCACCTTTATCAAAAATACTAGAGAGAGTAGTACATTCACAGCTAATGTAATACCCCCTGAAAATAACCTTTTATCTACATCTCAACTTGGCTTTCAACCCTTCCATAGTACCACAACAGCACTACTGTCATACACCAACATAGTCAGCAACCATAGAAACAATGGACTTTTCATATTCTCTGTATTCTTAGACTTATCTAAAGCCTTTGACATGGTTAACCACATCATGCTTCTCGAAATTCTATCACCCCTTAACATAAACTCCTCCACTATATCATGGTGCAACAGCTATTTATCAGGCTGTCAGCAAGCAGTTCTTTGGCAAGGCCAACTGTCCTCCCTTCTACCTGTATCCATAGGAGTTCCTCAAGGTTCCATACTTGGTCCTTTACTATTCTTCATATTTACAAATCAGATAGCTGCCACCTCTCCCTCTGCCTCTATAGTGCAATATGCAGATGACACTACTATCATATGCCCCACCCCAACCATAAGCAAACTTCAAACAATAACACAGCATAACTTTACTCTTCTTGAAGCATGATTTTCTAACATTAAACTTATGCTCAATCCCAAAAAAACAAAACTAATTCTCTTCAGCCCTGGTAGATCTCCTCCTCTGAACAATGATTTCACCATTAAGTCCAAGGATAATACCACAATCACCCCAACAATACACACTAAACTACTAGGAGTAGTAATCGATAACAATCTTATATTTGATATACACATAGCCCAAACAATCAAAAAAGTAAACAAAAAGCTTGGTCTCCTATATAGGAACTATTGCAAGGACTCACCTTTTATCCACCCTCCTTTATGCCTCCCCAATCTTGACTAATCTTCGCCACAGTGAACAAAACAAAATGGAATCTTGCTATAACAAGATTGCCAAGTTTGCTACAGGTGCCTCTAATAGATCCCATTACTGTCTTTCCCTCAAACAGCTCAACTGGCTTGAGCTGCCCCAACTACTTCTTATTAATCAGCTCCCTATAGCTCACAAACTGTACTACCTCCCTGACAAAACTCCAGCACTACAAGATCTAACACAGCCCTACACCACTACCCGAACCTTAAGATCCACCAACCAAAATCTCATATATGTCATCAAACATAACATGGTAAACATGGTAAAATTCTCTTTGCCTGTACGATAACCAAAATCTGGAACTCACTCCCAAATCACATAACTTCTACAAGCTCTGCTTCGCAATTTAAAAAAACTTCTCAAAACCCACTATTCCAACAGCTGGCTGTGCCCATGTGACTCCCCAGGCTAATCCACTACATTGCAGTGTTGCAAGGATTCTGATAAAGATCACCTGTTAGTCTCTCTAACCTCATGAATACTTATTCTTACCTAGCACATAACCTGTCTTATTGAGTTAAAAAAAATGTCTTTGCTGAAATGGATTTTTATGTCTATGAAGAAATGTAAAATATATTCTTATATGTCTATTTGTATGTCTTAATGGTATGCTTATGTATTTGATGATATGTAATTGTATACGCATTCAAAGCTGAAAATGGACCTGCGCCCAGTCGGACTTTCCCGATCATCAAATGTAAAATAAAATAAAATAAATAAAATAAATAAATGCTTTTTAACAGGTATTATATACACAAAGAGATCCCACAAGGATCAGAAATTGGACCCCTTCATTTTTCACCTTTTATAAATTACCTCACCTGGGTTCTGCCACAGGCCTACAATATCCTGTTCGCAGATGATAAACAGCAAACAGACAATTAGCACTGAACTGCAGGACTGTTTCAAAATTAGAATTGGCTTTATAATAACCAATTAAGAATCAATATAGCAAAAAACACAGTTACATTCTTTGGTACACCCCAGACTATGAAGCATATACAGAAAGTCACAATCAAAGACCCATAAATAAATCACCTTATATGAACTTACAAACAAAAATGTTTAAGTGTCACATCAGTTCAAAACATCTCATTTGACTTACATGCAGATTCCAAAGTTAATATAATGTTAGCTTAGTTAAACTTTTTCTACAAAAATTCAGACTTATTATAATAGCAGCTAGATGTTCATAGCTATAATCAGCCCTTCTCCCAAGACTAGAATATAGCCTCCATATTACAAGATTATTGTCTGCTTAGAATACCTCATTAATTCAATCTTCTGAAAATAAAATTCTCAGATTTGGTAACCTAGCTAACAAGAGAAAGCATCAATGTATTACACACTGAACAAAAATAATTGTCTTGCTGTCTCAGCTAGGGCATCTCCTTTTCTCAACATTCTTACATTCAAAATTGTGCCCCGTCTCCACAGCAGTTAGGAAGCAATATTATTCCCTGAGGAACACTGACTGTATCTTGTTAGTTAGGTCACCTAACACTCTAGCAATGGACAAAGGTGCATTTCCAAAACTGTACCAGCTAGCTGGACAGCGCCTTTGAACATATTAGGGGAACTGAACAAGTTCAGCTGTTTAAAGAGCTCCATAAGTCACACCTTATTAAGGAAAATAAATGTAAATGTAATTGCTCTGAAGTGGCAGGCCGATTCTTGCAAACCATTTGCAAGTCATTCTGCTCTCTCTTTCATCTGTAAATGTTGTCAATTTTGCTGAAATGTGAAGCAGATTAGGGTACCAGGCTAGGGTAGGCTGGCAGTTAGTCATTGTAGTAAGTGTGTTGCAACTACTGTACTTCAGTATATTGTTTATGTTTTGACTGTACCTTAGTTGCACAATGTTTCTCATGTAAATATCTCTACTTATATTTTATTACAGTGCTTATTTATAATCATGAATGTCATACTTTGTACCTTTTTTGTAACTATTATTGTTTAATTGACTTCAAATTAACCCATGTCTGCATGGATAAATCTGCATCAGGGGTACTTCATGGTGTGGAACTCCCATCCTCCTTTTATAGGCATTCCTCAGCCTCCTCGGGAACAACTTCCTTTTTTCCCAGAGGTTCTTCAAAATCTCTTTGCCTACATGCCCCAGGCAGAGGATGAAGACCATCCTCAGATCAGTTAATTTGCCAGGTGAATAAATAAATAAATATGTAAAGTATGTATCTGAGGCCACTGTATACCTACCATCTATATAGGGATCATGTGTCAAATTAGGCAGCTGTACCATCCCTCTCCATAGTATGGGATGTGTGAGCTTCCTTTTTTACAAGCTCTGAAACATTTCAGATCAACTGAGTGTAGGCACATAGTGTACAGCTTCTTTCTTCTTCTGAAGGTGATGTCATGTCTTCCCAAACACATACTTTTCAGGAAGCCAGTGAACCTCCAGCAAACTAGTGTCTAAAACATCAGGCACAACATCCTATGTGCAATGTGCAGTCCAGTAGCCATGTAAGGAATGTTGCCTTCTCAGTGTTTTGCTTGTTATCATGGTTGTACCACTCAGACAGTCATAGTGCATTTATCGGACACAAATTCTCCATGCTGTAGGTGCAAGACCTTCACATCAAATGCCATTGCTGCATCATTAGCGGTCACGTCTGCATTAGTACCTCTTAACCTCTGTGCATTAAAAATAATAGCACTAACCTTTAAAAATCACAGCAAAGGGCACAAAAGAGGATAATGTCCTTATTTTTTGGAACTGAAGCTCTTCATGAATTAAACCCCATATAGTTAATCATTTGTAGTATGTACATGTTTATTTTTTATATAATACTGTATGTGTCCTTAAAATGGCCTAGCTTTAAGAAGATAATCAGTAAGTGTAGGAGCAAGGCAAACAGTGAGGATAAAATGATCTAGTACCTTGGTAATTTCTCTCAACCTGCAGACATTGAAAATAGTTAGAAAAGCCCTTGAAAAATGGGGACATCTACCAAAGAATCTGGACATCTCATTAGCATAAAATGTGAGTCTTGAATAGCACATAGCCCTTCCTACATCCAGTTGGAATGTAGGCTACTACTTAAACATGTTTAAAAAACAGAGAATGACAATTATGGAAAATATAAGGACATTATCAAAGAGGCAGTGTAAAATCTGAAGATTTTAATAAAAGGCATTGCAAAATTCTGCCATACAAGGTAATTTATTTTTTTGCTTCAGAAAAAGGGAGATGTAAGGTATGTGTCCTCTTTATTTAAATTATTGGTGACACTAGTATGTTGGTCATGCAATGTGGCTTTCTGTGTACTAGGCAGCTTCAAAAATCATGCGTGGTGAGGGTGGTTGAGAAAATCTTATGAAGGGGTAAATAAAGCCTGAAAATAGGGGCATACCTTCAAAAATAAGTCTATCATGGGTAGGAGTAAGGGGTAAATCAAGGCTGAATACAGGAACATTTCACCAAAATAGGGAGAGATGAGAGATTTGACCATGGTACAGAGTGATATTGCAGCATGCATAGGTTACAGCTGTGTTGTGTGTCTCTGAACTCTGAGAACTATTGTCCAGGAGGTCCTGGAAGATGGAAGTTATGTTTTGCTACTCCTCCCACTAAGCATGTCACAACCTGGCCCCTACATTTACTACTGTACCAGTAATATTTACTATTGTTGACTCTCTCTCTCTTTCCATCTCCCTTTGTGCAGCACAGGAAGACAGCATTGCTAATCTGGGGATCGTCCCTTGAAGAACACACCATATGGATCATGGACTTTGGATACCATGGTAAGGAGCATGCATGGCTGAATGTATCATTTCCTCTGTGTCTCAATGCAAAGCAGAATGCTCTTTACATGTGAACAGGGCCACTTACACAATATTTTTCTCTTGCTGGTGATTTCCCATCCTGCACAGTCATCCACACACACAGGAATAATGCATGCTTAAAGTATATTGCAGTAAGCCAGCTATATGTTAATTTCCAGATGTGTCCTGCATGTCTGGCTTATCCTACTGAGTTCATTCTAGGAGAGAATGTCAGTGGTATATCTATCTTTCAATTTCTAGCCACAGCTTTTTCAATGATTGCCATCATGCATCATATTGATTTATTAGACTTCCAGTAACCTACAGGAAGATATAAGACAACTGCACACAGACCTGGTTAAAATAAACAAAACACTGATGGAGTATATTAACACAAAAAACAAAAGGCTGGAAAAATGGAAGAAGCTTTAAATAAATATGCAGATGAGATGGTAAAGCTGCAAAAATCAGAGGTTGAAATGAAAAGAAAAAGGCTGTCTGACTATGAGACTGCTCAGGAAGAAATGTTTTAAAAAATAATTAAATTAGAGGACAGAGCACAAAGAGAAAACCTGAGATTTTTCTGCTATACCAGAGAAGCTGGAAGGAACAGACTGCATTAATTTTATGAAAGTACAAATAAGCAACTGGACTGTATTCCACAGCAACAGTTGTTGGCGGAAAGGGCATATTGTGTGTATGCTCCAAACCTGGCTCTGAGTGTAGCAGCAGAGTATTTGTGGAAAATGATCACTCATTGTACATCATGCAGAAGAGGAATATATTCATTCAACTATTCAGGCAATGTTGAGATGCAGGCGTGATATTCAACCTGCTGTACCCAACTGTCCTCAATGTATTCTTCTCTGGAGGGACACTAATTTTTGATGAAGTACATGCTAAGGAAGAAATACAAAAGTTTGTTCAACAAAAAGTGAGCCATGAAGCAGAAGAAGATTCTGCTTCTTGTTCTTCTGGTAATAAAGAGCTCAGAGAGACTGTACCCGTGAATCCTTTCCTACTGTTTCAATGGAACATGTTGGAGAGAAAGTAAGGAGCATGAGAGTTGACTAGAAGAATCAAGAGTATGTTGGAAATGAAGCAGAGATAGGATTTGGGAGATAGAAATGAACAGTAGTGAAACCAGTAACAATGTGGGATTACAATGCAATGATTATATTTGTGAAATATGACAAAACAAGAAAATCTGGAAACATTGGACTTTTTCAGAATTTGTTGGACTTGTGGGGGACTCTAAAGTATATGCTCTACTTCATGTCATTAATATTTGGAAAAATGCTTTGGAGAGGGGAAGAGAGGGGAGAAAGTTAACTGTAAGTAAGGAAAACTTTTTTTTTCTTAATAGTACTACTTTTATGCTGTATGGTTTTCTTTGCATGCTATAAAGTAAAGTTTTCTCAGTTATTTTTAAGTGTAATGGGGATTGTAAAGAGGTGCTGCTGTTCTTTTTCCCCTTCTTTCTCCCTTCTCTCTTTCTTCTTGTTTAGTTTGTTTTAAAAATGTAAGCACTACAATATAAAAAAAGCCTGTTTAAAAGAGCATGACAAAAGAAAACATGTTTTTTTCTCAGTCTTGCATGGGATAATGACTGGATTAAGGATCTTAGATTTATTTAGTAACAAATTTTAAGAGAAAGCAAGTAAGTGAAAAAGAATATTGAATATTATGAGGCTTTTATCTAGCAAATGAATGTACGCTTAGTAGCAATTCTGTATCTGGCCCTCATGTCTCCATGGAAACAATCTGATAAAGAGAAACTGACTGTCTAGTTCTCATGTCTCTATGGAGATAATCTGATAATGAGAAATTGGCTGCCTAGTTCTCATTCTTCCATGGAGACACTCTGATAAAGAGAAATTGTTTAGAGTCTGGTGGAGAGTGATTTGCTGGGGGGGGGGGGCACAAGAAAAGAAAACTGGCTAGAAGATAATGTTTTCTGAAAGCACTCTGGGGTTTTCCATCTGGGAGCGTTATAAAGATAAGACAAAACCAGTTAGCACTTAGTAGAAGTACAGGCTGCACAATGTATCTTAGCATGGATAACCTTTCTTTTAAGATAATTCAAGTCTGTGACTGTGGCTGTCAGTTTGGGACATTTGTTCCTAGCAGGGTAAAACTTCAATATTTAAGATGTACATAGCCTTGTGTGTTAGTATTAAATTAATAGGTTTTAGGGGGTACTGGGGGTTTATTTTTTGTTTGAGGGCTTTCACTAAAACAAAAATAATGTAAGATGTGATATAGGCTTAAATGGATATGATAAGAAAAGAAACCTCTGGAGCACTCGTCCATTATATATGGGTGGTAGTCTTGAGAGGTCTATAGAGCACATCCAGTGATTTTCTCCCAGAAGGGGGGGAATAGACTGTGTAAGTAACCATTTCTTCCTCTCCTGGACTGCCAGGTTCAAGGTAGAAAGGTCTAATATTGGTCTTAGATCCCCCGCCTTTTGGCACTAAAAAACCTGGAATTTTGGAATGTGATGAAATGGGATGTGGTATCCTCTGGATATCTGATGTTATGGACTCCATGCTCACTAGGTGCAATGTCCCCGACTGCCTCCAGGAGTGAGCAGACCGGGCAACCCTTCAGGGGAGCTGCTTGCCTTCGCCGCTCAGAAGGGTTCTCTGGACCTGAAAGTTCCTGGGAGCCCCCTCCCCGGCGGGCGGCTCCCTGTCCTCCTCCCTCTGCCACGGAAGGACTGGTGTCGAGCTGGTTGGGGGGAGCTGCGACTTCCGAACCACATCTTCTTCTGGCCCTTTGATGTTCCAAAGGAACAACTGGGGGCAAAGGAGCTGGCTGTCCCAGTGGCCGGATGCGGAAGCCTGGCCCAGTGCAGATGGAGCGGGTCGCTCCGAGCACGCTCGCCGACAGGCGGCTGAAGAACTGATCCCCGGATCAGCTTCTCACAGGTTCTGAGAGGAGTGAGATCCGAGAAGCACTTTCGAGGCAGGGTACGATGTCCGAAGTAGCCAGTACTATAAGCCGACCCACCGGCTCTCTGGCTTTGCAACCAGCTACTTGGCGGGTCGCCGAGGAGGAAAGAGAGCTATAGAAAGGGGAAAAGGGAGCTCCCCCAGAGGAGGAGGGAGAAGCACTCCCATCCCATCTGGGGCCCTGGATGAACCTTTCTCATCATCGGTCCAGATCAGCATCAGATAAACGGTCTCGGCCCGCGCTTATGGTGCTTTTCCTCCGTTCTTCAATGCCCTGGGGCTGAACCCTGCACAAATGGAACATCCACCATCAGCAGGTAAAGCTTATGGCCACACTCGGACATCCTAAGGACACTACAACTACTTTAATTTTTTATTAAAAAACAAAAAACTATACATATATAAGGGGGGGGAACTACAACTTCACCTAAAAAAAAACGGAAAAAACTTTAAATTTAGTACTGAAAAATGCAATAATGAACAGTCATGGGGAGAGCAGGGCATTGGGGGTGAGTGAGCTGCTGAGAGAGGGATCCATAGCTGGAAAACCATGCCGGTTCGGATCCGATATCGGATCCATAACCCACAGGTTGCAGACAAATGAATCTCCTACTTCAGATCAAATATCTAAAAGTTCAACCCACCAAACAGTGATGTATGTAATGCAAAAACTGGATCAAGAAATTTAACAAAAAGGTGTTATGCATAAAAGGTGGGAATAATAACTTTTTAATACAATGATGCTTTCTGTAATATCTTTAAATGTCAATGGTCTCACAGATAAATGCAAAAAAAGGAAAGAATAGTGAACTATATTAAAAATGTAGAGTGCAAATAGCTATGCTATAGGAGACACACTTGGAAATAACTGAACATGTGAATTTGATAAAGAAAGTTTTTTTCAGGATGATTATTCAACAGAATATCTCGTACAAAGGAAAATAGGACTGTATTAATTGCAAGAGGAGCTACAATAGTGATAGAAGAGAATACAAAATAATAATGGCAGATTTGTAGTGCTAAGGTGCTACTGGCAAGGGAGGCGGATTACACTGGCATGTATTTATATTCCACCTAAAACTGCTATAATGGAGCTTAAGAAAATTCTGGGAGAAATAATCAATTTTCAGCAAGGAATATTACTTATAGGTGGGGACTGGAATTTGATTTGCAGCAGGGAAATATGTCTGGGGGTCCAGAAAGGAAAAGCATAACAATGCAGGGTAGAATTTTGTAGACATTTATGAAAATATTTGACATGGAAGATTTGAATTCAGTAATAAGAATTCAGTAAATTTACATACCCCAATGTATAAAAACTGGGCTAGGCTAGACAGAATTTACATTTCACAGGAACATGTGGATTTATTTGAAGGTCTTGATATGCACCCAATAACTATTTCATATCATGTGTCAATAATAACTAAAATAAAAACACAGGGTAATGAAATAAAAATAAGACACTGACACTTTCCCACCTATCTGTTGAAAAGAAAGGAATTTAAGGATTGGGTAGTGGAGATTATTCAGGAGCTATTAGAGATTCTTCTGAAAACATAGCTAGGGAGTGGGATAAAATTAAGGTGGAGTTTAAAATATGGTAAAAGTAAAAGAAAGGGAGCTATGGTTAAGAAATAACAGGAATTATTTAGAGGGACTGACAAATGTTAAAGTATTGCAGAATAGGGGGAATCTCACAGAACAAGAAGATGATCAACTGCCGAATGCTAAGCAGAAAATAAGGGATTATCTTGATAATGTGCACGAGTTTAGAAAGATTGCTGTTAAGCAACTGTTTTTTGATAATAACAGTAGAGCACAAAAACTTTAACACAAAGACTCAGGCAACAGAAAGTAGAGAGGGCTGTCATCAAGCTTAGTGAGCCTATAAGAAGGAAGGTAACAAGATATGCTGTAGCGGCATTAGAAATATTTTGGAAATTCTATAAAAGTATGCATAAAAATATAGAAATATGGAAATCAAGAAAAGATACAAATGGAAATGTTTATGGAAGCATTAAATATGCCAAGATAAGAGGTAGATGAGGCTCAGTTTACTAATGGTTAAGATAGGAGGAGATGAGATAAAAATTGTGATATATAACTAATCTACAGGAATGTCCACATGAATAGATGGTATTCCTGTGGAGGTTTGGAAGTTAGGAGGACTAAAACTGATAAAGATCTGGAAGGTTTTGGTTAACAGTATTTTAAGAGGAGGGGAAGTACCAACATCCTGGAAGAAAGCAGTGGTAGCTGTTATACCTAAACAATGTAAAGATCCATCAGACCCAGTTTCACACAGGCCCATTTCAATACAGAACCATGATTATAAAGTGTTCATGTCTATAACAGCTAAAAGAATGACAAAAGCAATGCCAAAATTGATAGGTATGGATCAATGTGGTTTTGTGGAGGAGATGCAAACATTTAACAACATTAACAGAACACTGATGATCCAGATGGAAGCAGAATGTAAGAAAGCACCATTCTTCATGGTGGGTCTTGATGCAGAGAAAGCATTTAAAAGAGTAAGCTGGGACCTATGAGCAGGGCAATGGACGCGTTTACATTTCCTGTAAAAACTATAAGGTTGATTAGAAGGATATGAGGGATCAGAGGCAAAAACTAAAGTCAGCGGGGTCCTCTCTGATAATTTCTGCTTGAGCAGAGGAACCAGGTAGGGGTGTCCTCTTTTCCCTTTTTTATTTCCATTATATTTCTGTCTATATTTGCAGATGATATTATTTTATACCAGACAGACCAGAAAGAGACATTAAAGTGTTGTGGAACATTTTGAGATGGTTTCAGATCTTTTCAGGATACAAAATTAATGAAGCTAAACAAAGGCAATAGCAATAAATTATGTACCCACACACAAATTGGTTCAACAATATCCATATTTATGGCTACATGATAAAATGAAGTCTTTAGGAGTATGGATTAAAAATTATTTTGTGTGGCAGCTAAGTATATGTGGGAAGAGACTAAACAAAAGATAATACAATAACAAGAAAATGAAAGCTTTTTTATATGGATATGGATAGTAAGATACAAGCAGCCAAAATATTTTTAGTCTCTTTAGTCTTATACACAGGTCAGGCATATTTTTATCAAAAGAGGACAAATTGTGGATAACAATTAATAAAGAGCTGAGGGACTTTATCTGGGAGGGGAAGATGGCAATAGTCAAGAGGGATAAGTTGATTTTTTTAGTAGAACAGGGCCAATTGAGATTACCCAATTTGAAGGGGTATTTCAGAGCTACACAGTTAAGGCTCCTATACATAGTACAAGCAGAAAACTATAATTCAAAGTGGAAAGGGATGATGTTGAAACGGGGGGGGGGGATTAAGAAACAAGGAGAGCCTGGATTTTGGATGCAGGTCTTTAAGGAGAATAACAATAATCATACAGAATATTATATCCAAAAAGTAGCAGAAAGAGCTGAGTCAACATGGGAATGGAGAAAAGAGATTCTGCTGATAGGGATGGCTGCAATTAGGGATATAGACAATAGGCAAGTGGGGGCTGGAATTATTGGAGAAAACTGGCAAAGGAACCAAGGTATTGAGAGCAAATAACTAGAGAGGGAAAGATGGTAGAATGGGAGGAATTTATTTGGACTGCAGGTTAGAGATTGCCTTCCATATTAAGGATTGATATCAGAATATAGGCAAAGAAAAATAAATAGGAGTGTCCTAAATGAAAGACCATCAGTAGTAGAGTTTTTAGTAGAATCTAGAACAGAAGCTGCCATTAAAAAGGAATAATTACTAGAGCATATAAAATATTGTACAATAACTATAAGAATCAATCAGAGGAGATTGGAAATGATTGGTAAGAGAGGCTGGATAAGCAACTCATAAAGAAACAATAGAAGGATATATGTAAGGCTCCCAAATATGCAACAAAATCTAGAAGATATGTGATTTTGGCTTGGAAATATTTACATAGATATTTTTATACCCCAAGTGGACTCCATAGAATTTTTCCACTAGTAGACAGCCAATATTGGAGGTATGAAGCGGAAGAAAGAGGTAATTGGGAACATATTTTCTGGGAGTATGGTGAGTAGGCATATTTTAAGGATTCCTGCGGGATGCCCTGTTGGAAATGCTGGGTGGGCAGATTGGTGCGATGAGGGAGATGATTTTTCTGAGCTATGATACAGAATCGGAATTATGTAGACATGGTAAGGCCTTGCTGTGTCTAATTATGGTGGCCACCAAAAAAGCAATCACTAGAAAATGCAATCAAAATCTAAACCAACTATATTAGAACTAGTGAATACAGTAGCAGAGATAAAACAAATGGAACTGAGATCTCTAGAAAAGGGTAGAAACAAACAACATAGGAGAAAATGGGAATTGTGAGAACAATATACACAGGGGGGATGAGGTTTAAAAGAAGGCAGGACATATTGCCTTTGTCATAAGTGATGGCTTAATAAAGATGTTTCTTGTTTAAAAAAAGCAGGAATTGATTAATTTATGTTATATGATATATAGCAATTTATGTGAAGTACAATGCTTGTAAACATGAACTTGTTAACAGAGTTTGATTACTTTTATATAAATGTATATTTGCCTATGTCATGAGTGGTAATTCAGGTGTTTAAAAAAACAAACAAACAATTGTGGCCTACTGTCTTTCTAGAAGTGATATATCCCCTTGTCTGTATTTTATCATCCATAAAATCATCTAGTGATTAATTAAAAGTAGACCAAGGCATACATTGTTCAACTGGCACATGTTATGTCACTGACTGAGCCATCTTTGCAGTGTGTTTATATTCAGCTTTAGCAGTAAGTTGCCTAGCTTGATGTTAGCTGCATGGGCTGTGTGCTCCAGACAGTGGTTCAGAAAGACTAAGGTCTGATAGTACCTTGAAGTCCAGATGTAGAGCACCTGTCAGGATCCTATACGACACCACAGTGACAGCCCCCTTAACATATCCATGTTGTTTCAGTTTTATAGCCTCATTATTTCTTTGAACTTTCTATAGCTGTACAAAATATTTCATGATGTATGTAAAAGAAAACTGCACCATGAGTTATAATTGGCCTAAACTCTGCATTCTGATATACAGAGCACAATCTGTACATATATAGTTGCACAATTATTTCTCTGGAACTTTCTGACAATCTTGTTAGTGTTAATTTCTCTGGAACTTTCTAACAATCTTTTTAGTGTTAAACTAACTAAACACATTCCTTCTTAATCACTGTGAAATTTTCATGTGGTCCCACCAAGATAGATACGATTCACATCAACCTGAGGTTTTCCCTATTGGAAGACATCTCAGGACTAACAAATTCAGGCACAGGTTTGGATGGCAGTTTAGAGTCAGCAACTCAAGGGAGCTGTTTCCTATCCACTCTGGAGACATTTTCATACAAGCTAGGTTTGTCAAGCATGATTGTAGTCAAGATCATTATAACATATTTGTTTTGAAAATATAGATTTCAGTTTTATAATCAGTGTTCATAATATTCTTTCCAATGCTTAATACAGAGCATTATGTCATAAGAGTAGATATTTGAACAAAGGTCACTGTAATGGCTAGTACGTTTGGTTTTACTCACTGTTTTCCTTTGGTCTGGATTGATTTTCCGAGTTCTCCCCTTTGTCTTGCAAATTTAGTGCTGGCATTGAACCTATGAAGGTATATAAACTGATGGAACTTTCTTAAAAATCCAGCAATGGCATGCATTTTCTTCAATTCTTTAAGCTTGGAAACCCCACAGGGAAAGTGTGTAAGTGGTAGACAAACAGTCAGTAACAACACAAAATTATAATAATAAAACAAGCATCTCAGAACACTGAATAGAGCTATGTAAAAGCAAGGAAACAATAACTATACAAAAACCCTATTCAGGGGACAGACAGAGGGAAACTTTACTGTTATACTGACCTTTTCCTAAAGATCTACAGCAGTTAAGTATCTTACATTATTGTATTATCTTCTTTGGATTTGGTGACATTAACACTAAGTTACGACATTTGGATACAATTCCAAGCAGTATGTGATTATTTTAGGAAGTGTAGTAGACTGTGTATAACCTGTCTTATCAGCTATGTTTCTAAAATATAGTGCTTGCCAAAGGTGTGGTTGGTTATCTGCATGGAAATCTTGTATAGAGACATTTCTAAAGTAAGCTGCCAAAATTGTTGCTGGTGTAGTTGGATGTGCTTTAACCATGTCCTGCAGGGTTTTATTATAATGCAGTGGGCCACCCACTTAAACAAAGTTGCTTAGTTACAAGCAAACCATTTCTCCCATTCTTGAAAGAAACAGAAAATGTGTTTTCATGAGGGAATGTATTCTCCTGGTGGCATATATTAATTGTTTATGGACCTCCAACATGAGTAGAATGTACTTCCTTTCATTTGGCATTTGGATAGAAAAATGGAAGCTGAATGGACTGGCTTAGCAATACAGTTCAGATAGTTCTATGCATAAATGAGGGCTCTATATTTAAAAGACACTTTTATCATGAAAAAAATATATGGAGGCTTACTCATGAGGGTTTGTCAATGTGAAATATTTTCTCTTGGGGTTACAGCAATAAAGAATATTGTTTTTTTCAAAATGTATAGGCAGAATTATTCACACACATGCTACAGATGGGTTCCATACATGAGTTTTGTATACTTTGTCCGATATGACATCTAGACAGAAGCATGATTCATAAAAGTGAGTCACGCCATTGTCTGCTGCACAGACATGGGTAATTTCTATAGTGTACAGTGGGCAAAGCACACCACTGGTGAGCCATCACATATTCAGCCCATGGTGTACATGTATGTGCTAACAAGTATGGAGATGTTTCCACACACAGGAGTTCAGAGACTGTTGTGACCACCAAGGGAAGTCGACATTTCAGTTGTTTTTCTTCACATTTCTTCAGTTACTCTGATGTGACATGTTCATGCTATTTTCAGTTAATTATTTTGGCAGGGTTCAATTTTGTACAGATCCTTTGCATGTTTTAAATGGAATCAATAAATGTAGTAGCAGTAGGCCATGGTGATATTCAGATGTGCACTCTTGCAATGCCAGGAGAAGAAAAAAAAAACATATCTGTAGACTTTGGCTGATGTTGTAGAATGTGATGGTAGACTTTAGCTATTCTTGTAGAATGTGGTAATAGTGTCTCTTCTATTTAAATGAGGGAACTGAGTCTAATGCTACCTTCCAATGGTGAAAATTTTACGGTGTGTTCTAGGATAGAATAAGGGTGGTTGTAATACAATGCCTGTATCCTGACAATCTGCTATGATAAATAGCAGCCTTGCACTGTTGTATCTTGTCCATTTTTGGCCATTTTCCATGAAATGCTGATGTTGTTTACTCTGATGTTGTGACTCTTCAGTTTTGCACGTTGACCAGCAGTTGACCTACAGCTGCTCACCAGTAATTTCTGCTTGTGAAGACAAAATATTTGTCGGTGGTATGTTCTTTGGGAATGAGTCTCCATAAATTCATTTGAATATATGCATCATAACTGGACTGCTGCAGGCACATGGTTTACAGTAATTACTCTACATTCATCAGTGGTTTGTGAATTGCATAGGTTTCTTGTACAGGATTCTGGCTTGTACCCGCCCTACACAATTGTATACCATGCTTATGAATACGGCCCTTGATATCTACTGAATCAGAAGGTTCAAAGGGAGATAGAGTTAACTTCTTCATTATGAAACTAAAATCTTGTGATGGAGCATAATGTCTTTTTTGTAGACACTCTTAAGAAAGGCATTAATAGGCAGTTTTATTTTTATTTGCAGAAAAAAAATGGCACATAGCTGAAATTGCAGACACATACTTTCTTGAATTAGTACGCTAGATATGACTCAGACATGACTGTGGCTAAAAATTCTAATTTATTTCAATATTTATATCCTAATCACTTTACGCAAAAAGCATAATACAGACTGTAAACTAAACAAAATGTCATAACAAACAACATGTCAGAGCAATGACAAATACATATCAGAAGGCCAAATTGGAATATGTAGGTATCCATCTTTTATGCCCAGTCCATCCATCCATTCATCCACAACCTCTTTTCCCCATTTTTTTTTGCACATGGGTTCAGGGTGTCACTTCAACAGTGACAATCACCTAGAGGTAGGTTTACACCGCCTGGTGGCTAGCCCAATGTTGTCTTGCAAAACCTTTTTCTAAAACAGGTCCAAATAGAGCAGAATAAAAACTGTCAAAAACATCTGACAGCTGCTCCCATTGCCAAAACCAAATATAGGCTCATGATGTTTGCAGTTTCGGGTGCATAGCTCTCAACATCTTAGCACAAAAAATATGAACAAAGCCAAAAATAATGGGGGAAACGCCCCAAAATTATGAACAACTTTAAAATATTGTTGTTATAAGATAGAAAGTTGTTAGAATAAAATGGCTTGTGTTACCATGCATTTTCTGAAGGATTTGAAGCCTGAAACCTAAATGCCTGTCTTTATTTACTTAATTCAGTCCTCTCTGATTTGCCATAAAAATTCAGAAAATTCACAAATTTTATGAGTAACAGACCAAAAATATAAGGCAAAAATCTGGACAGTTGAGAGGTATGTTTCTGGGTCAAGACAAGTGTGATGGTAAGAAATGTATTGATGTTCCATACTTGCATTTACTGTGGATATGTAAGACAGCACTGTGACTTTAAGAATGCATGTATCCCATAATGCATGGAGTTTGGTTTACCAGTTGTAAAGTACTCATGGTGAGAGAAGAAGCTGTCAACATTGTTCTTGCTGTACTCTTATTTTGTATGCCATTAACGTTGTTGTTTTACTTCCAATGCTGGTACAACCTGACACAATTTGCATTGCTTATGAAGATGACTGGGTAATCAAAGGTGCCCATTGTGACAACAAGCAAATCAGTCTCAGTGACTTGTTTGTAGATTCATTGTCCTTGTTTTTTTTTTTGGCTAGAGCTTTTCTTCAATCCTGCACATTTAATATCATTTAATGATATTTGCATAGATTCACAGACAAAGTCATGGCTGTCCATCTTTTTACAAAATGCTTGCTCAATATTGAATAACTATATTTTCAAGATAATTGAATACAGTTTAGTTCAGACACAAACAGATGCACAGAAAATTTCACTTGATATAAGTATATTCAAATGAGCTGATCAGGAACTCTACTTAAGAAAAGCATGTGCATGGTAGAAAAAAGGTTACAGGTGTAGACAAACAGTTGAGCAGTCTTTCAAGTTGGAAACAGCTGACAAAAATCCATTGAGGCAAATGAGACTTCAGTATCCATTCTCTTCTATTCAGGCATGTATTTTATTATATACTTCCATTTTGATGATTCACAAACCATGTAGGCTATATATCTAGCTACCCTTCATAGATGAAAATGCATCAGCCAAAAATAAAACAAACGTCAAGCATTATCACACAAGCTGAACATTTTGCAGGCAAACAGATAGATGAGAAAATGTGAAGATACCTTAGCAACTTACAAGATAACATTGATACAACACCAAAAATTTCAAACAGCTTTCAGTTCTCCCAAATTCAACAAATCCATAAAAATAAAAGTAGCAAGCACTACTGAACAAATAATCCCATTTTAGTAGATGCAGCAAGCTGTTAGCAAATACCTAGTACACTGAAATTGGTTATGTTTGTTACGGTGTCCATAGGCTGCTATCCTCTGCTAATTGATGCAATCCACGTAATTTAAAATCACTCATATTTGAGTGTTTAAATACTCTAGGTCCAATAGACAAGTCAGTTAAGATTATCTCCTTTTCGTAGGTCTTCTAACTTCCTTTAAGATGTTTAAAACCTGCATATTAAAGGATTCACTCTAAGAAAATAAAATTATATCTTCCAAGCTGAAAGATTGAATGCATTGAGACTGCAGTACAGCATTTTGCCCTGCTACTAAGTTATCAAGGCCTTGCACAGATGCAAGGGCTCAGGATGAAGCCGGGACAATTTTATCTTGAGAAAAATGTGGCTGCTTTGGTCAAGACATTCTTGTCAGAATTATGCTGCCTGTGACCTGTGAGGCTTTGGGAAATACATAACGTTCATAGGGACTCAAACCCATGACTCTGGGATTAAAAGTTTTGTGCTCTACCTACAGAACTAGCTGGGCTACTTGGATTAAAAAACACCAATGAAAGGCAGAAATGACCTTATCAATGAATCGGAGTGATTTGGTATGTAGCTTACAACAGTCTTATGGGGAGAAAGGAGGAAAGGCTTGATTTTTGAGATATATGACCAATAGGTCTGCTTCTGCTATACCCTGGCTTGAACATTGTTATAAAAGTTAATTGTACTAGCATCCAATCTTGAGACACTATTGTTTGCCTGATCATGGAGTCAGGTAGATGGCTCAGCAAACCTGGGAGATGTACTTCTGAGACATGTAGAGTATGTTAAATGATCAAATTCCAGATCAGAAGTTGTTTTTTACAGAGCCGAGAAGATTTGCTGGCTGTTTGTTGGTGTGTCACATTACTGCATTACTGTGGCATTGTCTATACTAATTTGAAAGGGACCCAGAAAAATGTTGTTCTGGGAAGCTATCAGGGCTCTGAACACTGCTTTATTCTCTTTCAGATCTGCAGAGACCTTTCTTTTTGTGACTTGTTGCCTTTCACCAAAAACTGTTAAATTGTGCTCCTTATGCATACTTCAGTGTGTCTTTTGTTTCCTGTAGAGATAATGTAGGAGGAATCAGAGAAATGGTTTGGGTTCATTAACAGGTTTAATCCGGGTCTATAATAAAATAATGAACGTTTACTTACCTGAATACCTAAATGCCAACACGTCTTCATTGCACTGAAAAAACATTGATCGTCCTGAAGCGCGAAATCCAAAATGTCGAATCGTCATTGTTGGCCCTTCTGCGGTATAGCTCTGTAAGGTAAGTGTGCGAAAGTTACAGACCTTAGGGTTAGGGTGCGGGTTAAGGTAAGTGCATAGATGGTAATGTGTGTTAGATTTAGTGTAGGGTTAGAAGTAGGGTTTTATTAAGTGTATGTGTGTGGATTATTTAGTTTGTTTGGGTATAGCTTTTTAAGGTAAGTGTGTGATAGTTACGGACCTTAGGGTTAGGGTGCAGGTTAAGTTAAGTGCATACATGGTGGTATATGAAAGATTTAGTGTAGAGTTAGAAGTACGGTTTTGTTTAGGGTTAGAAGTAGGGTTTTGGTTAGTGTATGTATGTGGTTTATTTAGTTTGTTTGTGTAGGTAGTATGTAGAGGGCGGTAGGATGAGAAAACTATGACATTTTGAGTTTTTGATTTTCGCAGTTTAGGGCATTCGGTGTATTTGCGGTTCGCAGAATATGTGTCGGCATTTAGGTATTCAGGTAAGTAAACGTTTGTGTTTTTAATATTGACCCGTTTCATCCAGCAGGAAAACTTCTTCTTTACTGTACATACTCTGTAAATATGTTTTGTCTCTGAAGGTGTTTTTGTAGCTGTGTGCCTGTCTTCATGTGTTATGTTTATATCTGTAATCTGGAGCTTTTCTTTCCCGGGCCTCCGCTGAAAATGGACATGGACTATCCCAGGGAGCAAATGTAAAATAAATAGTAAATAAATAAATAAATAAATACTGATTGTAGCTGTTACTAGGAATGTGATGATTCATTCCAGAGATTCCCAAGACCCTCTGAGGCCTTCACATTTGTAAATACGCATAAGGAGTAAAAAAAATGTGAAGAAACGCAATCCAGAGTTTTAGATTGTCTTGTTACACATGGTCTACTGTTGACAGAAATTTGTCATCACATTTTGACTTTCCAGCTGCTTTTCTTGAGGTAGAAAGGCTTTTATATAAAACTGACCCTATGATAACCCTTAGAAAGGTCAGTGAATTTTCCTGTGTCAGGAGTGGTTTCTAGTTATTTATACTAATTCACAAAGATGGCATCAAAGAGATTGTTACAAAGACATGTTGCAGTAAAGTTCCTGGAACTGGGCCATGACAGACATTTATCCAGGCTTGGTAGAGGGTTATATCTGAAGGTTAGCACAGAGGACTGAAGCTCTGAGTTGTGCATGAGCTGCTTTTTACGCCCAGGGTACAGTAATTGATTCTGTTCACCTTTGTATGCCTACTGTGTGACTTTGAGTTAGTTAGTCACTTAACAAGACAGTGCTCCTAGGTTGCCCTTGAAAGGAGACAACCTGTTCACTGGGCTTACCTGAGCAACTTGTTTCTTGAGGTGTGCCAACACTGGAGCTAAACATCTGGTAATTATTCCAAGGACTGTGGCTAGCACAAATTTCAGCATGTGGCAGAGCTGTAAACAGAAAGTGATGAAGAAATCTCAAGAACTATGTGAGAAGGCCTTACTGGAATATGCATGTATCCATCCTTTATGCCCAGTGCTGACATGCAAATATTTTTTCTAAGTATAGAAGATATGCTTGTAATGTTACCAGTCTGAGGTTCATTGCTTGTATGAATATGTTAAGCTTTGTCAAATCTGGTACTGGATTTTTTAAATTATTTTTCAAAGCAAGAGATAGCCCAGAATAAAATCATTGCTCTCTTTGAGCAGAAGGTATGCTATTTGATTAGAAGCTGATTCATTATTAACAAAGCCTGTGATATCAGATGTGATCAGATATAAGGCATCAGATAAAACAGAGATATTGCAGAAATTCTATTTTGAGCTATTTTCCAATGCAGAGAGGTGAACTCTGAAACTGCTTCCCACTGTTTTTCTTTATGTTGAACATGACTATGGTAGAGCACCACATATGTGCAATGTTATAGACCCCCTGAGCAATTGTTGCATTGGCAAAACAGGTGAAAATGTTGTAGCCTTGAAGTAATTTGCATATTCTGTTACCAATAGATTGCTGCTAACTTGTACATTAGAAAAAGATATACCATTTAGTAAAGATTCATCACATAGCTAGTATTAGGACATCTGGTTAAGGATGAATAAAAGTTGCATGAGATGAGATTAACTTGCTCATGAAGTTTGGTGACCTTATAGCTAGTTATTTTAGTTAGGGTGGGTACAGGGGAGTACATGCATCTGTATGGGTGGTATGTCTGCGTGTGTGTGGGGTGGGGTGGGGAGAGCTTTGAACTGCTACACAGAAAACATTTTGGAGGAGCTTATTTGCCTCAGTGGGTTCAGCTGAACAGGCTTTGACATATTGGTAATTTGAAATATGTACCATAGTCCACCAACATAGCACTACTCCAGAGGTCACATTTACTGTGTCTGAGAACAGTCCTCCTACTCTAATTCTCAATGCTCTGTTATGTAACCAGTTTTTGGTTCAGTTAATGGTTTAGCCATTAACGATTAACTGTTCTTGATCATCTTATGTACTTGCATTTGGAAATGTATATTGAATAATTTTGCTACGAGTGAACTGACAGACCTTCACCTATAGTGGTATTAACATGCACAAACAATACTGCCAAGATCTTAAGACAGGACCTTGTCTATATGAATGCACTTTTATCTTGACCAGCAGTTCATAGGTTCATAGGATCACATGCAAGTACTAGGCAAACAATCAACAAATCATTACAAGACACATTCAAAAGCTCTTTACAGCATCAAGGAAGACAATACATGTTATATTGGGGAGAACCTGAGGCCACCCATCCAGTAATCTAAGTTTACCTTGAAGATGCCAAGTGGAATACTATGCTTGACATGTAGTGGATGTTTGTATCAGATATGATGGTGAAATGCTAGGCTATGCATTCATCACATTATTTATCTGTTGATGGCTTAGTTCCTTTAAGTGGGTATTGGAGGAACAATTTACTCTGCAAAGGAATAGCTCATCAAGTAGGGACAGATCTTTCATGGCTCAAAAGGCTAGACACAGATCTACATAGCAGAGTCCATAACGACTGAGTATAGAGAGATGGCTGCCAGTCTGTTGTCTGCCTGGATAGCAGAGTCTTGAGGTCTTTAATCTTTTTGGTTAGAAATCTCAGAAGTATGTCAGGTGTCACAATATGTTTAGATAAATGCATGCCAAAAGGGGCATTTCAATATGGGATGTGATGAAATGTGAGTAAAGGGGAATTATACCTTCTCTGGATTGAGAGATACATTTGGAAATGAGCTGGGCCAGGCAGAAGGCTTTCCACACTACTATGGAAACACAATGGTGACAAAGATAAGAAATTACCAACAAGAGTGCCTAGAGCCTTAACAACAGTGTATAACTGGAAGATTGTGTCACCTAACTGGCATGATGTGGAACTGTATTGTTGACCAAATAAACTATAATATATTTTTTTCTCATTTAGCTTAAGACAGTTGTCCTTTCACCAACTGTTAACATAATGTAATAATTGTTGGACTAGTTGTTAGTGAATGAAAGACTGAATAACAATACCCAGTTTACAGTCATCTGCAAACTTATATCATCATAGATACGGGGTGTAGGCCTGAAGGTTGAAGTAATAGGAGAGGGCCCAAAACTGAGCCTTGTGATACACAACTGGTAACTTTTTTGCTTTCAGAAGTGGCACTTGTAGCTTTAATGTCATGGGTTCTATCAAACAATTAGTTAGCAAGCCATCACACAATATATGGATTTATGTTCAGATTTACAAGATTATTAATATAATGCCTGCATGGAGAGTAGAATCAAAGGTCTTGGCCAGGTCCAGATATGCTGCATATATTAACCTCCATCTGTTTCTTATGTGACATTTTCAAAGAACTCAACTACTTTAAATAGGCAGGATCTGACTTTTACAAATACAAATTCAAGTTGGTCTAGAGGTAACAAATTTTCAGTATTCATATTAATGAGGACTGAGATAATATGTTCCATACTTTTACACATGAATCTTGTAAAACTAATGGGTCTATAGTTGCCAGGGTCCTTGGCTGGGCCACTCTTGTGCTGTAGCATTGCAATGCTTGTTTTCCAGGCTTCAGGATGTAACCTATGGAAAAGTTTAGATTAAAAAAATTAAGTAGGGGTTCAGATGAACCATATTTGGTAGCAATAATCTGGCAACCTGGTATGCTATCAAGGCTCATGGATGAGGTGCTGTTACGTTTTGAGAGGGCTGAGAGTACTTGTTCCATAGTAATTATAGGAGCAGCTGGTACTCTGGAATCCATATGAATGGCTATAACTCAGGCTGCAGTAATATTTTCATTTGTCGATTAGGATATTATCTATTTTCATTTTTTTTTTACAAATATTTTTATTGAATTTAAACACATGAAAATATTACAATCATTCTAATGTAAATTTTTGTTAGATAACTATATACATTATTTACATTTGGCCTACTATGAACATTTTCCATCAAGAAAGAAATAATGAAGCTTCCATTTACCAATAAATAATTCAAAACATTTAAAAAAATATTCAGTCAGAATTATAGAGAATATGATAATTTAAGAGTTTCAACTAAACCAAGAACTTTGGTCCAAGGATTATCAGACCATTTCCTAGGGAAAATTCTTGATTCTTTGACTTTTATTTCTGTGGATGCTTATTTTTCCAGTAATAATAGGAAGTCTTCAATGGTAGGTGAAAGAGCTTATTTCCATTTTCTAGTTAAACATTTTCTTGCCACTGCTAAAATTGTTAACAGGAGGTAGAGATT
Organism: Protopterus annectens; assembly: GCF_019279795.1. Classification (NCBI taxonomy): domain Eukaryota; kingdom Metazoa; phylum Chordata; order Ceratodontiformes; family Protopteridae; genus Protopterus; species Protopterus annectens. The sequence goes on from NC_056725.1 coordinate 559,974,066, forward strand.
GGAATTCTTCAAAACCTACTAAAGTAAACTTAATAAATCATATTTATAACATTTTCAGAACATTTATAAATTCAAACTTAGATGTAAAACTTTGATGGGAATTACTAATCCCTTTCAGAATTTCTAAAAATTATACAAACAGAATACACAAAAGAATATTTCAAGACTGGGAATCAAAACAATTAATTTGCTGGCATCACTGTATAAAAAATTAACAGTACCACAGACTCGTGAAATAAGAAATATTTATAACATTCCCGACATTGCTTGGATTATCTTACATAGCATTCTATCCCATGATCAAGATTTGTATAGAATAATAAATAATTCTTTATTTAAAACTAAACCTAAGCTGATACTTCGTCTTCAGGATTTGATATATAACAATCAGAAATGGCCTAACTTAATCTCTAATCTTTATAAAATCCTAATAAACTACAAAACTATACCCAAACAAAAATTTTGGAAATTTATTGATAAAGGTCAAATGTTAAATTTGTCTTCAGAAGCCAAATCTGATCTTTTATACTCTGTGAAACTAACTTCTAATCTCCAAATGTAGAAAATCTTCACATGGAAATTCTTGCACAGAGCTTTCTATACTCCCAACAAAGTTGCTAAAATACAATCATCCAATACTATTGTTTGTTGGAGATGTTCTTTGGTATGTTCAGCTGAGTGGGAACATTTTATTTATGATTGTATAAAAATTAACAAGTACTGGTCAGAGATTGGTAAATTTTGTCAAGCTTTATTTTCAGATTCATTCATTTTATCTAAAACCCTAATTCTCTTGAATGTACATGTCATGAATGATATTATCTATTTTCTTTGGATGAGAGCTGACAGTATTATTTTGGACTAGCGCATATCTGGGTGTTACTTCTTAATTTTTTGATACAGTTAAAGAAAGATTTACAGTTACTTTTATATTGAGTGACTACTTTAAGTTCACATTCAGCACTGAACTTCCTAATAGTATGCTTAAGTTATTTACTACTTTGCTTAAGTATGCACAGAATGATAACGCTTACAAGTATTGGGTAAGTTCTTTCATTTCTCATATAATGTATGTATGTGGGTACTCCACCCCAGTGATTTGTTTTTAAATTTCACGTTATATTTGGTTTGGCTGCTTTATCAACAGAATTATTTAAGTGACAGGAAACTTCAGCAGCATAAGTGTCAGCTTTAACAATGGGATCCACTGAAGGGGGAATAAGCAGAATTTATCAGTCAGGGTTATCCAACTGGTTTGGGTCAGGGCAACTTACTATACTTGACAAGGTTTGGAGGGAGGCACATTACCATCTCCAACATGCAACTTTACAGTCCAAGCAGTTTGGTATGGCATATGTTGAGGCTCAGATAAAATGTTTGGTGGGCTTGATTGTATTCTGGGCCACCTGTTAGCCTTGTTAAGGTCATCAAGTAACTTAAGAAGGTTTTCTTTTGAGAAGTCACTTAACACAGAGAGATATTTACAGAAGTATCACCATTTTAAAGGAAATGGTTACTGATTTATTGTTTTGTTTATTGAGGGAAGATGGCACATATGGAGGCGTGCAAGAAGTGGCTATGTTTTTGAGGTGAAGATGAAGAGTATTTGGGTCGCTAGTAAGGATGGCCAGCAATTTGGACAAGAGAACTATTATTTATAATGTCATAGATTCATAGGCTAATAGATGTTTACTAGGCTAATGACCACAAGTGTCTTTTTAAGTCTAGCCATGCATCCCAAATCTCTGACAAGTTCTGATACCTTTGATAAGTGTAAGCATGGGCCTGGGAGATGAACCATTTACAGGTTACCTGTGTCCATTTGAGACACAGATGCCAAACTGTGGATGGAATTCCGGTTTCCCATCCAACTGTCCAAGTTGCACTTGAATTGGGTTAGGGAGGAACTCTGCTTCACATGGATGGGGAGCCTGTTCCATAGACAGGGTAGTCTCTGGGATACATACCTTTCTCTCCAGCAGGTCCTATTTATATCACAGGCAAGGTTTAAGTCTTTAGAATGGGTAGTTATGGTACTGTTTGTTTTGTGGATATGCAGGAGGTCCATCAGAGTGGGGTCTGACAATGTCCTGTATGCCAGGCATAGATCTCCCCTCAAAAGCCTGTAGGAGACAGAATACAGGGATAGAGCCTTGAGGTGGTCTGCATAGGGCATATTACTTATGCCCTGCATTCTTTTAGTGAGGGACCTCTGTGGATGTCCAAGTTGTTGAATATGCCTAGTTAGCTACATACTAAAGGGTGCATTGTACTCAACGATAGGTCTGATGAATGCCGAATACAGTGGGACAATGACTTCCTTGGACTTAGATGCCATACCTTTGTTTATAAGCTGCGCACCATAGACTCATTTCCTCAGCACTGTAGACATGTGATGATCAAAGGCTAGATTACTATCTATGTGTGGGACTAAGTCCCTGACTACTGGATCAACTCTAAAGGGTGTGTTGTCAATATGATAGCTACCAGGGACGGATGACTTCCCAGAGGATACTATTATGCATTTCTTAGCATTTAGTTTTCGTCCATGGCTCTGACACCAGTTGTTTGTCTGTGTCAAGAAAGCATTAAACATGCTAAGCAATGGCAGTGAAGGTCAGTCAGTTTACTGATGTATAGATGAAGTCCACCAACATAAAGCATTGAATTTAATGAGGATTTCAACAAAGGTGGTAGTGGCACGTTAATGTATTCTGAATTAGTCTTTACTAGGCTGGAATGTCCATCAGATGGAGTCTACCTAAATCAGGCACTATGGGAGCAGCAAAGGCATTTACCAGAAATCAAAACCATGGTTAGAGAGGGGCAGACCATCCCTGGAAAAGTAGGAAGACTTGCTAGCCATTTTGTCCCAAGCTGTCCCATACTTAATCTCCTTAGAATGACACCTGCGGAACAGCCAATTATTAAGGCCAATTATCCTTGAATCTAAACATCATTCTGGATGATGGCAAAATATCTCTCAAGACTGCTGCCTTTCCTGCCACTGACACATGTTTAGTAAGTCCAATCATATCCTTCTGCATGCCTGTCTGGTAGACCATCCAGGGTCACTTACCTCCCCACATGGACCATCATCATGCCTAACTATATCTGACAGATGCATAAGAAATATTTTAACATCTCAGATCCTGACTCTGTAGAAACAGCTAACACCACCCTATTGTCATTATCCATCCATATAATAGATTCACCCATTACTAAAATCTTACCTTGGGTGGATGCAGTCTCAATGGGCCTTAATGGTTTGGAGTCTCCACCACTGTGACCCTTAGTTCCATGTGTGCTGGCTGCTGATATGCAGGACAAAGGTTAGAGTGTTACTGTATGACTTGGTGGCTGAGATTTCATAGTCCTTAGCTTGGGAGGTTTAGGAAGTGCTCTCTGAACATCCTCAGCATATGTCGGAGTAGTGGCGCTGCTCTGTGCTGTAGGTGTGCACGTGCTTTGCTTACCAAATGTGTTCCATGTGGAATAAATACTTGGTATTCTCAATTGTCATGAGGTAGCAATAAAGGGCTCTCACTAAGCATGAGGCATTTGCTGCCCTGCTAGTGCTATCAGGCTTTCAACAGAAGCAGCAGGTATTGATTGACTTTCTAGAATAGCCAGTGGAGATGAAGGGGTATGAGAAAACAGGATAGCTTAATAACCTGCTGTTGGTATACTAATACAGAAGGAGGTAAAAGACTGATCTAGAAAACAGTGGTAATATGGGAGGTGGCTAAATGATGCAAGAATATGGGACATGAATACTGTGCATTCTTGATACAGTAATAATGGTAGTACTCATAAGTGCAAAAAATGTAAACTGTATGTGATATATTTAAATAAGGTAGTCTTACCCAATGTTTTCAACACGTTCAGTAACTGAGAGCAATAGCTTCAATTTCCATTATAGGTCAAGATACAATGAAACAACAGCAGTGGTCAGCAGTGAGAACAAATGCAGTGAACAGCTCAGCTAATGCATTCATTTGGTGTCTTCTTAGCTAGTAGCAGCAATGAGCCACATGCAGTCAAACATAATTGGATCCAAATATCATTACTGCAGAGCAAGAGGTACATAGTCTAAACACATTATTCCAAGAGTAATAACTATAAAGCCAGTAGTTACACTGCAGTGACAGTAGTGCAGTCAGCACAGGCAGCAGTAGATCATCAGATGGTGTAATATAGTACTCTCCAGTGCAGCTCTGTAGATCAAAGGCATGCAGCAATCAGCAACAAGCAGCAATGCAGCAACAATGAAAAAAGTGCAATCAGTAATTGCGATAATAAGTGAATCTGGTTTCTTTCTACCTAGTACTACAACTAAAAAGACAACTACTGCAACAATCCACTTAACCCATCTCCATTCTTCAGACTACAAAGATGCTCATCATAGCCCTAATGTGCCTGGATGCAACCAGTACTCACAACTGCTGTATGCCATCCCTTCTATTTCTGGATACCAGTTAACTAGAGTTCACTTAGCCATCACTGCAAAAAGTAGGAGGAATGTAGTAGCCTCTAACAGGACAAGCAAGAGGGAAAAGATACTGTAAGTACTACAGAGATTCTACAACACTGGACCTGCACAACACACACTGGGACTGTTAGACCACAGGTACTGGGAAAAAACAGCTAAAAAACAAATGTTAGTATTAAAGATCACATCTATTCCTCAGTGCTCAAAATAAGTACTCATTCATCAAAAAGAAGTGACAAGCAGAAATTGCTGCTCCCCAAAACTGCATAACTTTTATATAATAGCAACAGTAATCGGTGAAAAACAATATGCCCTCTACTCTGAACAATGCACACAGGTGGGTTTGCCTTTTTGTTTAATGTTTCACCTTGCACTGTATGCTACCATTTAGTGTGTAATATCTGCTGCAGTAATGAAGGACAAAAAGTGATAAAACAAAGAACTGTTGGAAAAACATTACATTTTACATTAATTTGGAAGCAAAAAAATATCAAAGCATCAGCATGACTGACTGAAAGGCAAAATCAATTTAAGAAGACAAAGGAGCACACACATTATTGGGGGTGGACAAAATGCACATACCTGTAAAAATAAAGCTAGCTTTAGCTGCTTAAAAGCATGCACAATGCGCTTCCAATCACAATAAGTAAACAAAACATATTACAGCGTTTACAATTATGTTCAGATTTTAATGCACTGCTTGATTATACAACCTTTAATTGCACAAACTTTTTTTATTAAATGACTAATATTAGTATGGAAAATCTTATTATGGTTAATACTTAACAATTTAGAAGTGAATGCAATTTCAGTGCCTTTGGAACGATGAACAGTACAAAAATAATAAAATGCAGGTTTCCAAAAATACAGTTTTAGTGGTAACTTCAAACCTTTACATGTTAGATGACTGAATTGCCATGTTTACACATCTAAGCACTCAAGTGTGCAGTATTCAACAAGTTTTTAATAAAAGCAAGTCAGCAAAATGAGGGCTGCACATTTTTGTTAGCATGTTATCAATCTTCAGAAGCCCAAAGACCCAGTCACTGAAATAAAGAGGAAAAAAATCTTAACAAGCAGCATATACCAATGCACTGAGCCAAGGATTGCCAAATTAACTAACATATCAAGTCCCTGTCACATCGACTTCTAAAGAAGCCAAACACTGCTAAATAGCAATGACATCCTGGGGAAAACCACCCTCATAGACAAAGTTATAGGGTGTTGCTGCAGTATATAAGGAAAGATGATCACTCAGTCAATTTTACTCCAAAAAAAAATAAATAAATAAATAAAAAGAAAACCTTTGCTTTCAAAACTATACAGTTCTTCACTTAAAGTACTATCACAATTAAGTACATTCATTAACTTCTGTGTGGCATGAAAGCTGCTCAACAGAAAATAATTATATAATCAGAACACACTAAAATCAAAGAACTTCTCAAGCCTGCCTTCCAAAGTACGTTGCCTACTGCATGTGTCAGGCTGCACCATTTCAAGCTACAGCTGATCACACATACCTCTCACTTGTCAGACCATTTGTGATGGTCTACAGCCACTGCTTAGTCCATCTTCTGGAATTCAAATTCCATTTCACCCAGGCAGAACATGAAAACGTAAACATTTGCATCTGTGCGACTGGACGCAAAGGGCATTCTTAAAGAAGAACGCTCATTAAAACAAAAAAACATTTTTTTTTCTTTAAAAGAAAATATTTTATTTTTTCTGGACAATACAGTGCAGCCTCCGTTTTCTGGACAGTGTCCCTTAATTCCAGACAGTCTAGAAGAATTCTGGACATTGGCAACCCAAACACACACACACACACACACACACACACACACACACACACACACACACACACACACACACACACACACACACGCGTGCGTGCGCGCTCGAACTTAAGAGTGCATGGAAAATGAACACTGTTGCCTTGGGCTATGATCAATACTAACCGTACCCAAAATGCTTCACAGGAACAACTACAAAGTGATATTAAGAATATTGCCTTCCCAAGAATTTATCCACCTCATTCTCTGCCCAGTGTTTTTCAGTGTTCTCTTATTAACATCAACTGCATGTGGGCTAAAACACTTTGCATTCAAATAAACATAATATTTTCTAGTAGTAGCTAAGATACCCTTGTCTTTGCTATGATCTCCTTCAGCTTTTAAGATAGCACCACCTAGACCACTGTAGCACACCAAGGTTACAGTTGCCTTGTAGTCTTGAAAAGAGCCAGCAGTATTGTTAATTTATGGTAGCTATAATTTAGAAGATTCTCTCTTTAAAAGGCACATGCCAGCAGTTATAATTTGTGCACTTATTCTTATATATACATATCAATAAGCAGTCAGCCACTCATAGTTGAGATACGAATAAAGTTCTTTACTTATAGAAATTAGGCAGTATAGTTTGAAATCAAATATACATTCTCACAGTAGAATATAAATGTGGGTTTGAACAGATACATTGTTTAAGAAAGCACTAACAGCTTTTTCTGACACTTCCACTAACTGAAGATAACTGTAATTTATCCTCCTCTGACAGTTCTGACTATTTAATAATAGCAGGGAACAAACAGGCATGAGTCTTTGGTGTGAGATCACCTGTTCTGGAAGTGTGACGCCCCTCTTTTTATGTGTGGTCCATGTAAATACTGTCTTCATTGCTCCTAGGCTTGCTAAGAGTCCACCAAATGCTCCAAGGGTGAATTGCAGATTGAAAGGATTACCTGCTGAGCAGAATTTGAAATAAAAATTAAAATTATGTGATATAACTCCAGAAATAGGTCTTGGAATGAATCAACAATGGGAAATATTCTGTTTGTGTAGTACTGAGACAACCTCAGGTTTTCATTAAGAAAATAAAAAAAAATGTTGTGACACTGTACTTCCTGCTGGATCAATCATTTAAATCCTAATCACTTCCACCAAAGCAGAGCTGCTTAGATAGCTAGAAAGTCCCAAGCCAAAAAATAAGGTAGCACATGTTTTAACAAAAAGTAACAATATAAGGAGTTTTATTCTCAGTTGTGTATGCTTCTTTTTGTAACAGTTTACTTTTAAAGCTGTACTGCATTTTTACAGAAACAAAATACATATTTTGCACAGATTTTCAAATTTCACATCTTTCCTGCATCTCTACTTTTAAAAAATGAATATTTTGAAAAGCTTTTCAAAATGTATATCTTTGCTGCATCCTTACTGGAAAAAAGCAAGTTTTTTTATATAGTTTTTCACGTGGAATAGCTATGGACTCACTAGAATGCCTGCCTACAAAGTAATTTTCCACCAGACATGTTAAGTACTTACATGCTTCACAGGTGTTAGTATTTATGTCTGCTAGAAAGGGTTTTCTATGAACTTCAAGCAATTGCAACACCACTTGGGATATTATTTCACAGCTAGGATATACAGGTGAAATTCTATTAGAGCCTAAAATCTCCAATGAGATACATGAGTTTGATCAAAGCAGGTATTAACAAAACTGGATTAATTCAATAGATTTAATTTAGTCCAGTTTGCATAGATTGTTGTTACTAGACTAACAACCTGTGGGGCATTTCTAAGCCTAGCCATGGTTTCCCTAAAGAATAATGATGCCTTGTATCCAAATAGGACATCGAAGGCCAGGCATTTATCAGCTACCTCTGTCAATAAGGGACATGGATGCCATGCCTGGTGTAAATGTCCTATTCTCCATCCACTGGTCTAGGCTACACAGAAATTGGGTAATAGACAAGTTCAGCTTCACATAGATGGGAAGCTTGTTCCATAGCAGGGACAGTCTCTGGGACACATATCTATCTCTCCAGCATGTGCTATTTAAGTCCCAACTTCAGATCCGTAGATCTTGTTTACTGGTGCTATTTGACTTACAAATATGCAGAAGATTCATAAGTGTGGGATTTATAGATGCCTTGTAAGCCAGGCATATATCCCCCCTCAGCAATCTATAGGAGACTGAGTAGAAGGAAAGGGCTTTAAGGTGCTCTGTGTAAGGCAGGTTTGTTACACCTTGTACATTTTGTATATTTTTGTAAGGAACCTCTGAGGTTGCTCTAGTTGCTGCATATGCCTAGTCAGGTGCATACCAAAGAGAGCATTGTACTCGATAATTGATCTGATAAGGGCAGAATACAGTGAATAATAACCTCTTTGGACCTAGATGCCATGCCTTTATGTTGTACAGCATAAAAGGATTTCCTCACCACTGTGGCCATGTGGTGATCAAATGTAAGGCTACTGTCTACGTGCATACCCAGATCCCTGACCACCAGACCTCTCAACCACTCGGGGACAAATCTGAACAGAATCAGGGAAAAGTTAAGAAAAAATCAGGGACAATCAGGGACACTTTTAAAATATTACTGCTATTAAGTTGAAACATTGAGAGAATCAGATCATATGAAGTAATACACCTTTTCTTAAGTAAAAGAAGTGTATAACTCTTAATTATTGTCATTATTCATTAAGTGTAATTCACCACCTTTCTGCCCAAAGTCACTAGTTTTAGGAGGGATTCAAAGGGACAGAGCTAAAATTTGAGTCAAAATCAGGGACGTCCCTGAAAATTAGGGATAGTTGAGAGGTATGCTGACCACTGCATCAGCTCTTAGTGGGATATTATTAACATGGTAATTAGCTGAGATGGTTGACTTCCCAAAGGGTACAATTATATATTTCTTAGCACTGAGTTTGAGACCATGGCTTTGGCACCATTTGTTAGTCAGAGACAGACCTTCTTAAAGAATGCTAAATCCCACAGGAAAGTTGATGTTAACCCTCACCTTGCAGTCATCTGAAAATGTAGTCAGCTATAAATATTCAGCATTTGCTTCCATTTCAGAGAAATAGATGCCAAAAAGAAGTGAGCGCAGTACCGAGCCATGGCGGAGTCTGCTAGTGATGGGCCTCTTGGTGGAGTTGGCATCATCTATTTTAACTTTCTTGGTCCTATCAGTGAACCAGCTGGCTATCCAGTGGGGTGATAGTAGGGTTTATACCTAAATTAGTGAGCTTATTTTTAAAGTCTGAGTGGGGTATTGTAGCAAAAGGCTTAGCCAGGTCGAAGTAAACTATATACACAGTCTTTCCTGCATCCATTTCTTTGGTGACCCTTGCAAAGAAGTGCACCAGATTTAATAGGCACAACTTTCCTTTACAAAGCCAAACTGTGATGGATCCAGCATTTGCAGGTTACCTATGTCCTCATTTATCATGATGATTCCATGATGATTCTTTCCATGACCTTACATATGAGGCTGGCCATACTTATGGACCTGTAGTTACTCGGATCAATGGTTGTACCTTCTTTGTGCAGGGGAATGACTGTAACCATCTTACATTCCTTGGGCACAATGCCTGACTGTAGTCTGCAGTTGAAAAGTGATTCAAATGGACTGTGGCGGTCATGTTTCATGCTATTTATTAAGTGTCCTGGGATGCTATTTCAACCCATTGATGCAGCGTTTGTGTTCTTGGAAAGTCATTGATGACCTATTTCCTAGTAATGATTGTGGTATGTGTTATTTCCTTTGGACTAACAGGGGGTGGGGGTGGGAGGAGAAATTTGAGTGAACCTGTCAGCCAAAAGGTTGGCAATGGCTTCTGGTTCAGTGTGGGTGATGCCAATTACAATAAGTTTGGCACATTGTTGCATATTTTCCCTGATGTTATGGACATAGCTGTAGAAAGCTTTGTGGTTGTCCTTTGCCTGAAAAGCTATTTTTTTTAATTTAGCCTTTGAAATATTAACTAACTTTCTTAGCTGCCTGTTTAGACTGGTCATTGGGCATTTTGGTATGTAGGGCTTTGTTCCTCCTATGCTTGGCCAAGTATTTTTTTCTTTTGTTGTATAATCAATTGATATGATTTCACCAGGGTGACTTGTCTTCTGAATTTGTCTTATTCTTAATATGAGTGGGCACAGCTCACTCTATACAGCTATGAATATGGCTGTACAGTGATTTTATAAATAGCTCAGCATATGCTATGGTGTTTACTGGGTTTGGGGATGCTTGTAATTTAGCCAAGGTGTCACTTAGTAGAGAGAGAGGTTAGCCTTGGAATAGTTCCTAAATGTTTTTGGTTTGGCTTGGTCCCCAGATTTAATTTTTATTTCAAGCAACACTACCTTATGGTTAGATCTGATGATTACATTGGGTGAGGAACATCGCTCCCCCATATTCATGGGTAGCCTTGGTAGGGAAATGGACCAACTGTTCCTGGATGTTGGTATTAACAAAGTTTAGGAACCTCTGGGCTTGTGATTTAGAAGAGGTGTAGGATTCCCAATGTATAGAGCGGTAGTTGAGATCCCCCATGAACATTGTATTGTGTTGAATGGTGAGGGGACTCTAGTACATTGACATAAGTAGTATGAGTTTCTTGGGACATGGAGGGGGACCTATAGGTTGGAAGAATATGGTACAAGACCCTGTTTATGGTGAGTTACAGATATATGAGTTTTAGTGTGTCATACCCTCTAACTAGTCTGGGTGTGATGTTGTTTTAATATAGACTGACACTTCATCACCTTTAGTTTCTGCATGTGTAGTAGCTGGTCAAAAGGTATGAAAAGCATTATAACCTTGCATTGCTGGGGTACTCTCCACAACTTTAAATCATGTCACTGTTACTACACCGATATCTATACTCTACAGGGAGAGGAAGACTTGTAGGGAGTAGAGTTTCTTGTTAAGACTTTAAGCACTTTACAGTGCCACCTTCAGATATTCCTTCTTAGGTTCAGTTAAGTTGGGAGGTTTATCAGCTTGGCATTGCCTAAAAAAGGCATTATGGGGGTGGCAAAGGTCATTGCCAATATCTGAAAGCATATAGAGGATAAGTATAGGACAACACCAGAAGTTAAATAATAGGCAGTGATAACTGCACGATTGCAAAAATGTAGGAGTAAGGAATCTTCTCATTATCTCTAAGGTTGTGTAACCATAGAATTAGCATATTTACAGCTAGGGGGCATATGGGATGCAAAGGGACCTGCTCCCATACATTTTTTTTTGCATTTTTGCTGAAGTCAGCAATGTGTATTGTTGACTTTTTTCTGGCTTGTAAATCCATTTACAGAATTACTATTGCTACTGTTTCTTGAAGGTTTTGGAAGATGTCAGTATAACTTACACCCAGCCCAGAGTCCTGCATAGACAGCTGTAAACAGGCACCAATGATGTAGCTGGAGTAGGAAATATTAATTTTCTAGGTTTGTATGATAGGTACGAAAAAGTAAGTATGATTATACAATAAATTGGAAATTTGTGAAGAAAAATAGGCAGGTCTACCTCCTAAGACAATTTTAACAAACATGTCTGGACTGTACACAAAAACAGGTCAGATGCAGCAACTTAATCCCAGTAAAATGGTCAGCTCCATTGACATACAGGGATATAGCCCAGACTGTGTACCAAGTGATCATTGTTCAATTTGTGACTCAGGTGCCTGATATAGCTGGTAGGGGGAGGGGGGGTGACAAGAATTTGCAGTTTTGTCTCTGTTTGGGGTGGGCAATGAGGAGGATGATGATGTAATGGAGGAGACATAGTTACATGCAGCAGCCATGTTAGGCATGTGGTGAGTTTTGGGGCATTTCTGGTCTTGGGCATAGGGTGGGCATGCTGTAGGAAACTGCGCCTCATGGCATTTGCAACCTACCATAGTATTCTTGCCTGTTTGTCTGTCATTTAGGTTTCTGTTTTCCTTAGCTCTTTTCTAATACTCTCTCCTACACTGTCTACCCTTACTCCTTCCCCACCTTCTCTCTTAAAAATAATGGAAAATGGAGGGTCTTTCCCCACAAAAACATAGTGTCCCTCCTCTTCTTCCTGCTACGGTACAATCTTTTTAATGTGTTTCTTCTGTGTTTCCCTTGTCTTCTCTCTCTCTCTCTCCTATTTCCTATTTTCCCCCTCTCCAACCTTAGAAACCTTAGAAAAGGTCAAACAGTGTGCCTGTATGAGGGCATCCTTTATAGTGAATAGCAGAAACCTTGAAACAACTTGGGTAAGCTATAGGCCAGTGGTGTTCATCTCAGCACAGCTTCTCATGGAAAATTTAAAGAGGTCTGTACAGGCTCACACCCAGACACCTGCTGAAAATGCCTGATACCATTCACAACCTTAAATACATACAACTTATTCCACACATGCCTACAGTCATTTCAACTCATTGTACACCACTTCATAGGGGCAAAATTGCAGGGTGAAATCTTCTGAAATCAGTGCTGCTTGTTTATGCTTATATCATTTAAATGCAAGCACAGTTTCACTATTCACAGATTACCATTATGCTGATGTGCAGAGTGGGAGTAGGAATACCACCCTCAGATTGGTACCCTTCCTGAATTTCACATGACAGCCTTGTTTAGAGAAGACAGTCATACTGTAGACTGATAAACATGAAAAATTACAAATATTCTGATATGCTCAACATTTGTATATTTTCTGTAAGTATCAAAGAAATTATTTTGACATAATGGAATCAGAATAGTGGCTAGGTAAATTGCCACCATAGGAGCTTCCCCAGATGTGTCCCATTCCTCAATCAAAGTCGATGAGCAAAACAAAATGAAACAAGAAATACTTTGCATTCCTCTGAACTGAAACACTGCCTCTTTTCTGCAGTCATACAGAACTGAACACTGACACACACGTATTCTTTAAACATTAGCAGCTGTTTAAATGACTGAATGCCAGCATCAGCAATACTGCTACTGTGCTACCAAATTTCTGCTTGGTTGGTAATGCCAATCAATCTCTCCTCCAGCAGCTTGTACCCAGGCCAGCCACCCCCTTTACCTTGCCTTAGTTATGAAGGAAATCCCTCAGAGTGAAATGAAATGACAGAAATAACTTGCCTGACATAAGAAAGATAGCACAACAGAGCAATGAGACCACAGAAAGACACTGTAGGTGTGCATTGCAATGCCATAGGTGGAATAGTGACAACTAAACATGGCTGGATGGCTGTTATAGAAGGCAGGAAACCCTCTCCAGGCAGCAAAGTATGTATGTGTTGGGTATATACATATAAAAGGGAGAGAAAATAGATAAAGTGGAAAGGGGAAAAAACAGCAAGCAGAAGTAAATGCAAAAAGGTAATCATCAGATGAGTGGGGGGATTTTTTGTGGTGAGAAAGACTGCTGTAATTTATACAAAAAAGGGTAGGTAGGGAAGATACTGAGGGATGGCTGGGAATGGGATAGATAGAGATGAACCGAGATCAAGGGAAGACAGTCAAGCAGAATATGTACAATAATGAGAGAGAGAGAGATGTATACACATAAAAGGTGGGGATGACAGTGTAGGAAGGCATGCATGCAGGGTGTGAATAACTGAATATGGAGTGGGTTGTACAATGGGCAAGGAATGGGGAATGACATTTAAGGAGGGGATCACACTGGAATGGGAATAGGATGGGGTCCTGGCATGGTGGGCTGATGGGCAGATCCAGAGGGCTACAGTCCTGGCATTTTATTTTTCTGGCCAATACTTTGGGCAGGTGGTGCTGCGGTAGCGTTGTTGCCTCACAGTAAGACGTTGTCACGTTCGATTCTCAGCTAGAGCATCTTCTGTATAAAGGCATGCATGAATGGGCGTGCCTTCGTTGAAGGTTGTGTGTCAGGACTGGTAACTCACCACATAAAAATCCCCTACCAAACATTAGCGGACTGGAGCTCTGCTGTGGCGACCTCTAACCGGGATAAGCCGAAAGACACAACAACAACAACAACTTTGGGCAGGTTGCAACTCTGGATTACTACTATGACATGATTAGTCATGACAGAAGGCACTCAGTGGTTCCACTGCAGGTACCCAGATGGTGATGCAACTCAACAGTAATCAGTTAGCTTCTGTACCTCATTCTGAAGCACTCCTTGCCTATCTTTCAGAAAGGAGACTTCACCACCCCAAGGCAGACTTAGAGAGCACCAGTGACTCCTCCAGGTCGTTTTCACTCCTGTTGAGAAGCAGACCTGGTGACCACTAGTTACCCAACATCAGATGGTTTAACTGGTGGAGACAGAAATGGTCTGGTGTCTACCTTTTCCTCTATACCTAGACTTATAGAAAGATGACAGAATATGTAAAGACCATCAGATATATGTCTGAGAATAACACCAGTACAGATGTCAACAGGACTGCCACAAAACACATACATTTCTTACTGCCTGGAGAGAGTATATTGACCTCTACAACAGCCAGCTGTGTTTAGCTGTCACTACTCCATGCATGGAACTTAATGTTTGTATTATTATTATATATGCCTGTATAAGAAATAAGTTAGTAAAAGACAAACATACTGAAAAAATATTTGCACTGCATTCCTTTTTCCTTCTGCTGAACCTTGGCCTTCCATTGATGAAGCAGTTCAGGGTGATAGCACTTCAGGTCACAGTAATGATGCCAGTTGGATCACTGTACATTCATGACATGTCATGCCATGCATCCCCCACCCAATATGCACCAATATAACTGCACAGCAGTGCTCCTTGGGATTCCTGTTCTGGAGGAACAGGAAAATGCTGGTCTTCCTGGTGTACCAAACTGGAGCCCTGCATTCTCCACTTCTTAAAGTATCAATGGACTCTCAGGTCCAGTTGAGAAGAAAAATGATAACTCTGTGTACTCAGATACACATTTGTGAATCATGTCATGCAACCGAGCTAAAGCTTGTTGCTATGACATGACTTTAACATTGCATCATGCTGCAGCAAGTGTACACATGTCATATACAAAGTGTGCACATCAAATGCTTTGTGAGCACTATGAAGTATATGGCTAGTGCCAACATGAATGGACAGCACAGTGTAAACCAGCAGCACTTCACAGACCATGAATCCAACTGACTTTGCTAGCATAACTGCCATGCTAACTACCTCTTGTTGTCAATATGTAAAGTATTGATGCCATTTTGCACAGCACTGTTTATAATCAAGCAACTTTGAAATAGAATAATTTCAGTAAAGCATGTGTAGATGTGGAGCTTCTCAGAGTTAAGGATGACATCCTGCCTGATAAAGTGCTTTATACCTTGTGGTGGATGTCAGTGAGAGTGAGTCAGGTATTGTGGTGCTTGTGTAACTGAGAACTCAAAACAATGCATTGCTCTGTGCCATCTGCTGCACCATGGGGTGTTTAAACTGTGGACTTAGGAAACCATTGTATGGAATATCATCAGGGCCATAGGGTACCAGGGCTATATGTCGAGGCATGGCTACTGTATGCAAATGGGGGACATGTGTATAGCATTAACTGAAGCTAACAGCCAAGTGCATAAAGGGTGAGGATCTAGCCATGGTTATGTGCATCCACAGCATACCTTATAGAGTCACTGATTTACATATTTTGTACAATACCCAAGGGAGACAATGCTTTAAATACTTCACTAGCTGCAAGAATGAAACACTACTGCTGGCTTTTTGCACAGGTGGCTTGCAGTTTTTGGACAAATGTGGCACAAGCAAGCACTATTGACACCAGATTTGGTGGAGACTGGTGCAGGATGTGAATGCTATGGACAGCCATAATAGGGGTGTATAACAACAGAGATGAAAGTTTACTGATTATAATACTCCATGCATGAATTGTCGTATAGTTATACTTGCCTGCCATGGATCTCATCAAACATAGACACTGAAATCCATCACAGTGGACCCTGCCCACAGTCATGTCATGGCAGCTCAACCCCACCACTTGACTATGTGCTTCCTGATTTCCCACAACATCTCAGTGTATTTGGCTACTGTGTTCATTTTCAATGACCCTATCCCATTTTGTAAATTTGAACTCACGTCTCTGTGTCCCCCTCACCCTGTGCATGTGATAATAACTTTACCCTGCCAACTTCCTAACCTGTGTGGATATGAGAATTATGTCAGATGTATATCATAGGATGATAGGGTCATAAGATCATAGGAGGTTACTAGGCTAATGGCCACAGGGCCCTACAAGCCCAGTCAAGTTCAACCAATGTTTCTAATGCTGTCTGGTGCAAGTAGGCTCTAAAATAATCACCTATTGTCCCTGTTCAAGAGGGACACAGGTGGAACCCCCAAGGTGAATTTCCGGTTACGCATCCAATTGTCCAAATTTGTGTAAATAAAGCCAATGAGGGGCTTTGTTTAACAAGAATAGGAAGCTTGTTCCAAAGGTAGGGCAACATCTGTGAGACAAATCTGTCTCTCCAGCAAGTTCTGTTGATGTCACATACCAGGTTAAGGTCTTTTGAGTGACTGACCTTTGTGCCATTTGACTTGCGAATGTGCAGCATTTCCATCAATGCTGGGTCAGAGATTGCTCTATATGCAAGGCACAGGTCACCTCAGAGCAGTCTGTATGGCACAGAGTAAACTGAGAATGATTTCAGTCTGTCTGCATAAGACAAATCTTGAAGACCCTGAATTTTATTTGCAAGGAACCTTTGTGGTCTCTCCAATTGCTGCAGGTGTTTTGAAAGCAACATACCAAAGGAAGCATTGTACTCTATTATTAGCCTGATGAGGGAAGAGTACAGGGGGGTTATAACCTCTTTTGTCCTGGAGGAAATGCCCTTATTTATGAGATGAGGAATATAAAATGCCCTTCTTACCACTGTGAAGACATGGTGATCGAAGTTACGGTTGCTGTCAACCTGTTTACCCAGATCTCTCACCGCTGACTGTTTGCTTAGGGTGGTGTTATTGATGTGGTAGTTTGCAGGAACATCACCATTGCTGAAGGGGATGATAATGCATTTTTTTACATTATGTTTAAGACCATGACTTTGGCAACAGTCATTAGTCTGTGTAAGACCTTCATGCAGGATATTGACATTGCTAGGGGTTTAAATGATCACTCCCAGTTTGCAGTCATAAGCAAACTTTCTCAGCCACAGTCCTTTAGGTTTAGCCTGCACTTTAGAGAAGTAGGTTCTGAATAGTAGGGTTCCCACCCGGAACCCATTTCTGTGGAACACCACTGGTTATGGATCTGCTGGCAGAGATGGAGTCCCCTGTTTTGACCGTATGAGTTCTATCAGTGGGTCAGTTTGCAATCCACCTGACAATATATAAGTTGATACTCAGCTGGGTGAGTTTATCAATTATGCTTGAGTGGGGGATTGTGTCAAAGGTCTTGGCTAAGTGTAGGTAGGCTGTATACACAGATTTGCCCTCATCTAGGGCTTTGGTGACTGTCTCAAAGAAGTCCACCAAGTTCAACAGGTATGATCTCCCCTTGACAAAGCCAAACTGGGTGGGTAGAGCATTTGGAGATTTTCTATATCTTTGTTAACGAGGCACATGATAATTCGTGTCATGGCCTTGCAGATAAGATTGGTCAGGCTAATGGCTCTATAGTTCCCTGGGTCAGTGGATGCACCCCCTTTGTGTAAAGGCATGACGGTAGCTGTTTTCCATTCCACTGGGATGAAGCCAGTGTTTAGGCTGTGAATAAAAAGCATGCTAAATGGTGATGCTAATTCCTGTTTTAACCCATGTAGAACACAGCCCAGAATGTTTTCTGGTCCCATAGAGGCTGTGTTTTTGGCCTTGGAGAGGGCAGTTAAGGCCTGCTCCTCAGAGATACTAGGTGGGGGTGTTTGGGATGCTTTGGGGTATATGTGGTGGGAGAGGAAAGTGAAGTTTTCACTGAACCTGTCAGCCAGCAGGTTTGCTATATCTACAGGTTCTATATACGTAGTACCATTAGCCATTACCATTAATTAATTACCATTACCATTGCTTAAGATTGTTCAGACTGGGATAAACCATCCTTGATGGGTGAGTCAGAAGGTCTGGAACAGGATCCAGAATCCATGTTTCATCCCAGACATGAGGCTGGAAGAAGGGGAACCAAATTTGTTGAGGCTAATAAGGGGCAATTAGGATTATTGTTGCCTTCAACAAACTTGCTTTCTGCAGAAATGTGGGAATTAGGAATTGGCGGAAAGGCATTAAGAAGTCCTGGGGGGGCAATCATGAACAAGTGCATACCTTGGTGACTTACTCGGCGGGGGGATCAGGGCACAGTAGTTGCTGCATTTGGTACTGGTGGGCAAAGCAAAGAGGTTGCAGAAAGGCTGGCCCCATTTTTGGAAGATCTCTTCTGCAACAATTCAACAACAACAAAACAACAAAAACAACAGCAAAAACAGTTCAGCGCAAATCTGGGCCTTACCTTTTACAAATGTAACTAAAGAACACCTTGTGATTATCCTTAGTTAGGGAAGCTAATTTGGATTTGTAGTTAGCTTTGGGGGACTTCACCAGCGAGTCTTAATTGCTTGTTTAAGTTGAGGAGAGAGTGTTTCCAGTTTTGAGTCTGTTCCTTCTTGCTCTTAGACAGCAATTTCTTTCTCTTATTATATAGCCTATTAATGTCAGTTGCCCACCAGGCAAGTTTGTTTTTCCTTGAATATCTTGCTTTGGTTTTATCAGATATGGCAGAGTCAATACAATTGTACAGGTGCTTGTATAAAGCACTGGTGTATAACTCAGCATAGGTGTCTGTTAGATCAGTGGGGGGAGGGGCTATGAAGTTATTTATGCCATCACATAAGAGGTTGCACTTGGCCTTGGAGAGGTTTTTTAGTCTAGTTGTTACTAAGCGGGGGGGTCTTGTGTTATAGTTACTTGTAGTGAAATTGATTTGTGGTCAGATCTCACCAGGGATGCCCACACCCTGGGGGTGGTGCAGTGGTCTCCCATGTTGGTGAACACCAGGTCGAGGATGTTTGAGCCCCTTGTGGGTGTGCCAACCAGCTGGTCCAGGGCATTGGAGTTAATGAAGTCCAGGAACCTTTGGGCAACTGAGTTAGGACATATATAATTTACTCAGTCTATGGATGGATAATTAAAGTCACCCAAAATCAGGGTGTTTGGTTGTGTCTTGATTGAATCAAGTAGATCCAAGTAGGCTGAGTGGATGTCCTGATTCATGGGAAGGGGGTCCTATAGCTGGGAATGACCCAAAGAGGGGTCTTACCTGCAGTCAATTGCACCTGAAGTAATTCAAGGTAATCATGCTGTTTAACAAATATAGGGGTGTATTTATCATTAATGAATATTGATACACATCACCTCATTTAGTTCTCAAGCCTTCAGTTTGTGGTCTGAATGTGTGGAAGGAAATGTAACCTGGTTTAGCTGGAGTGCTCTCCCCAGCCTTAAACTAGGTCTCAGTGATGCACAAATGTCAGCATCTTCCAGGGTGAGGATTGTTTTCAGTGAGTGCAGTTTCCGGTTTAGACTCCTAGCATTTAATAGCATAACCCTGAGGTTGCTTTTAGAGGGTATGTTCATTTTGGGAATTTTGTTCTTGTGGCATTGCCTAAAAAGGGCACTATGGGATGGCAAGAGCCTTAGCCATTAACCAAAATCCCAGGGGGTGACAGATAAAGACCATCTCTGGCAAAGCATCGAGATCTGTCGGCCATGACACTCAGGCTGGCAGATACTGGATCCCCTTAGAATGACACAAAAAACTAAGCCAATTTTTGAAGTCAATCATTTTTTGTTTGTACTGAGGTGTCATCCTAGGCAAAGTTAAAATGCTGCTTAAGGCTAGGGACATACCTGCCTGAGACACATAATCCAAAAGCTCAGTCATGTCTTTCTTCATATAGTCCAGCGAGGGACATCTCAAGTCGTTCACACCAACATGGACTATGATAGAGTCATAAAAGTGCCTGTTGTTGAGAGACTTTAGTGCGTGTGTGATGTGGCAGATCCTGGCACCTGACAGACAGCTGACCGTGACCTTTTCCTTATCTAAGATGGTGACAGGGACATCTGTGTGTCTTACATTTGAGTTGCCTATGACTAAGATGTTTGTTTTTTGTTATGCCTTAGGGGCTTGACTGGTTAGACACTGGTGTGTGATATTGTATGTGTACTATGTTCTACAGAGGAAGTATTATGTGAAGCTTGCTTGTGTTTGTGAGGTCTCTGATGTTTAGGTAAGCTTCTTATAAGGATTTCCACATATGTAGGTTTATGTGTTGTTGGTTTGGTAAGTGCAGGAGGTGAGGTGTGCATGCTGAGAACCTGTTTATTATCAGATGGAGTGACTGGTGAGGGACAGAGCCTGGATTCTAGGTTCTTGATATAGATGCATCTCTCACATAATGAATTGGTGGGGACTAGAAGAAGTGGGTTGTCACTGTACATGAAGCGATTGCTACATTGCTTCAGGATGCTCATACTGACCAGATTCTCTGGAGAAACTGTAGGAAATTGTCCATCCATAATGTTAGGTAAGTTGATGTAGTCAGAAAACAAGGAGAGGACAGGAAGGAAAAGGTAAAGTAGAGGACAGGACAAGTGGACAAAAAATATGAAAGGCTAGTGGGTAGGATCTGTGTTGATACCTCAGGATTTTCGATGAATATATCATCTGTCAGTGAGGGACAATCACAAGAACTCACCGATGGAACACCAGCAGAGTATTAAGAGAAAATTTGCAGACAAAAGTGTTTGCTTCTATAACCAGCAAAGGTGTCCACTGCTGTGCGGCTGTGCTTGATCCACAAACACGGTGCTGTGTAGCAAATGAGCTCAAATTGATCTAAACAAATTAACTAATAAAAAAAATCTCAAAACTGAGCCCTCTTCCAGCAATCTTCAATCAGATGAGATCTAACTGCACACTGCTGACACTAGGGTGCAGGGAACCTTCTCCAACAAAAGATGGCCTGGTTTAGTGCTCAAGTTATACAAACAGAACTAGATTCAGCAGGTCTGAATCTAACCTATGCTACAGCAACCAAAGAGCAACAATTTCAAAAAAAATGTTCAAATAAGCAGTGATATGGTAAACATGCAGTTCAAAAGTGCAGTATGCAGTGAAAAATGCTACTTAAGTTTCACAGAGATCAGCAGATGGCTTGGATTTGCTTATGTAGCAAATGAGAGCAAACTGTTGAAACACATTAACTAATTAACCAACATTAAGCTCAAAACTTGAACCCTGTTCCAGCAACCTTTAATCAGATGAGTTCTAAATGCACACTCCTGCCAATAGGGTGCAGGGGGACCCTCTCCAACAAAAGATGGCCTGGTTTACTGCTCAAGTTATACAAACAGAGCTAGATTTAGCAGGTCTGAATCTAGTTTATGC
The DNA here is from genome assembly GCF_019279795.1 of Protopterus annectens. NCBI lineage: Eukaryota > Metazoa > Chordata > Ceratodontiformes > Protopteridae > Protopterus > Protopterus annectens. The sequence goes on from NC_056725.1 coordinate 559,995,678, forward strand.
TACAGAAAAGTGCATCAATTTCAGAAAAAAAAAACAGTTCAAATAAGCAGTCAGAATAAGCATTCAACCAGCAATTCCAAGCTCAGAAGGGCAGAAGCTACCCTCTCCTCCCACAAAAGTATAGACCACAAACTTCTTAATGTAAAATAACTGGCCTGAAGTCCAAGTGCTTAAAGCAGAACTAAGACATTTTTCAAATAACAGACACTCTAACCCTTCAAACAGCAATTCCCAACTTAGATGGATGTAAGCTACCTTTCCTGCCACAAAAGAGTAGACCACAAACCTTCCTAATGTAAAACAACTGGCTTGAAGCCCAAGTCCTTAAACCAAAAGCTTAGAATAACAGTTAGAATTTAATCAGGCTGCTAACAAACATTAATAAATGCAGAAGAATAATTGCAATTGAACACTTTTAAGAACAAGCAGCAAGAGGAAGATAAAGTAATAAAGTAGGAAGAAACACAAATACAGTAAAAGCAGCTGAATAAAGTGCATTTTTAGGTTAAGTGGGAAGGGAGGAAACAGAAGATAATTAAGAGTTGAGAAACTAAGGGTGTGGGCCTTCTTAAATAATCTCTCTGTACTCAGTAGAATGAGTTGATGAGATGGGACTGGGAGGAATGTCTAAAATCAGATTTATAGTAGTGGCAGGCAACTCAGAAACCACAAAATTTAAGAACACAACAACAATTGGGTGGGTGGGGGGGAATAAAATGCAGCCAGAGATCAGCAATATTAAGGCACAGTACAGCAAGCAGGCCACTAAACAAACACTTCAGCTAACTAGAGATATTTCTAGCTAAAACAGCAATACTGTTTCTCAGCTCCTCCCACTAATTAACCAATGCTATTCACTGTTTGTAAAGGAATTCTTTGCTAACTTTTTTAAATGACCTTAGCTAAGGCCTCTTAAAACACCAACAGAACAGAAAACTTAAAACAAAACAAATGTAATACAATAATAAGATACAAAATAGATGTGATCAAACCTTAAATGAAAAGCTTCAATTCAAAATAAAATGCAGCCAGAGATCAGCAATATTCAGGCACAGTATAGCAAGCAGGCCAACAAACAATGGATAGCCCATATACTGTCCTGCATAACCTGGGCATGATATTGCTTACATGTATTTGTTCTTTACTGCCTGCATTGTGGTCCATAGTTGCAAACCAGATACTGCCTCTTTCCTAGTGTTACAATGTACTGCTGCTCTGCTATGACTATTAAATAACACTCTAACATAAAGTTCATCTGCTGCTCTGTTTGTTTGTGCAATACTATGTTGTTTAGCATGATACAAATAACAAATATGTTGCTGCACATGTTTGGAATGTATTGCAGTGCTTCTCCTGACGTATCTAGACATCAGATGTGTCCTTTCAATTGTCCAAATGCATGCTGCATTATTTTTCATGTTTCCACATGGGTTGTTTTAGGCTACTTCTTGAAAGGTCTGGAGACTGCATATCAGGGTCATCAACTAGGGCTCCAGGGCATATCTGGCATCACTTGTATGCACAACATATTATATATGGCCTGCTCCCTGCTCGCATGATAGCTGTGTGTATGCATTTGTCTGTCTAACATGTGTGTGCACATGTCAACCAGTGACACGGTAGGAAATCTCCTCTCAGGAGCTATTGGTACAAGTAGAACATCTGATAAATGTATGAAACACATGAACTGCCTAGATGGCACATGGGGACATGATATCCTGGGCATTAAAGGCTACCTGGCAGTTCAGGGAGTGGAAGCCTTTCCTGTTAATGTATTGCAAGCTCTCTGAATGAGATGAGGCCCCTGATGGAAAACTTGTGTGCAATCTATTGCCCCCAGGAACGCAAGAAAATGGACTATTTTATAAAAGGCACATATAACGTTGGTTCCCTCCTTTGTTATCCTGGAGAAAAAGATATGCTGCTCCATGTTATAGTTGTATTAAGAAATCGGTTTAAGATTCGCAAGGCTGATGTGTGCAATAATGCCTAATATACCATCTGTATGTAACTGGAAGGTCACTGATGCTAAGGTGGTTGTTGTACAAATACATTTGTATTCACAGGACTAGGCATACCATACATGCACTGTAAATCTTCTTGTGAGAGGCACAGCTCAACCAGATCTTTTACACTATCCCTATCTACTCAGAAATGGTTTACAATCTGTTGGTCTGTGAGTTGCTGACATGTCAGGTGCTAGCTGTACCGCCTCCATTGGTGCAGATGGTTACTCAGCACGGTATTGTGAACACTGACTCTAACAGCAGATCCTACTACATCATACTGCACTACTGCTTCTGCTGTTCCTTGTGTGGCTCCCATCATGTGCATCCAAATCTCACCATCCAAAAGGGTTATGAGCTATTTGACAGTGCCTCCATTTTATGCATTTCCTAATTAGGCTGGCATTTTGGCTTCCTTCATCTGCATGATCAGCATGGCTAATTTACATGAGGTAAGCCTGATTTTCTTGTCATTATGGACTTATTAACATGTACTACATAGCAAGCTATTTTAACCATCGAGCAGCTGTGTTGCCTAGATCTTAGAATCATCAACAACCTGTGCATGACCACTATGTGCACTAATTTGCACAGTGTATTGTGTTAACCATTATAATCATCTATAAATCTTAGCCTAAATCTTCATGTTGATGATAAAGTAAATAAAAATAATTAATTTGTAGTGACTAAGGTAGACCTGTTTAAGACTGGACCACTAAAAAGTGATAAATCTAATGATGGATGAGCCTTGTGAAAAATTTTATAAAGCATATTAAATGACGGGAGAAAAATGCTTTCTTAGTATGTACTATTTCTTTTAAAGGTATAAGCAAATTTCAAAATATGGCTCAGTGCTAGTAAATTAATACTAAAGTACATCATTAAAACAATTGAACAACCAGTTTCCAGTAATAAGGCCTAAAAACTGTATTAATCTGATGACAAGAAGGCTAGTGCAGTCTGTGTTCCAGGGCAGCAACTGCAAAGCTAAATGGTACTCAAAGGAATCTGAAAATAATAGCACACTTTAAAAGTCATTATTTTCGATATGTAAATCATGGTGGTCTCTTGTCTTTTTAACTAGTGAATTAGAAGTAATATAAAAAAGGAACTAAAGCAGTTAAGCAAAAACGTTTTCCCCTCCTCTGATGTACATGCACTTACATGCATACTCACATCATTAACTACTTTGCATTAAAAATACTGGACTGCATGCTGGTAAGCAAAGTGGAATATGGCCTGGAGCTGTATACCTCCTGCCTGCCTATATTCAACCCCCCTTCAACAATTTTTATGGATGACAAAGGAGGTAATAAGAAAATCTGACCCTTTAGGATTACAAGTCTTTCTTTGATAATCTGCTACCTACTGAGCCTGATGTACTTTGGATGCAAACATTTGCATAATTATTAAAAAATCTCCATTATTGCTTTTGCCATTAAGTAGAAACACAAACATTTTGTGCTCAACAAACCATTAAAATGTGCATAAATTACAGATTATTGCTGTCTATTATAGACATGTGGATGTTAATGAGTTATTAATAAAGGGTTGCTCACAAGCAGAGCTAATACAAAACCTTTTTGAAAATACAAATTCCAAACAATATATTGGTCCGGTCAGTTTAAATGAAAACAGATGCCACACATAGGTGACTCCAGGTTCATTTCTAGATCTTGCTGTGATCCAAATATGAGCATGGTTCACCTACTGAGATAAGAGGCTGACACATTTCTAAAGCACATTTTGAACTGGTGCACATAACCAGAAAGTCAGTGAAGGCTGTATGTTGGCTCTGTGCTTCTTGTTTATGAACTGAGAAAAATCATCTTCTGACACAAGACCTGGTTTTACAGGAAGTTCATAAGAGTGCTTCAATAGCTTTCAACACTCAAAGTCTAATACTTTTTTTATATGTTTAGGAGTTATTGAGAAGAATTATGAACATATTCATGCATACATATACACCATGCTCACACACACACACACACACACACACACACACACACACACACACACACACACACACACACACACACACACACACACACACACACACACAACTATACATATTTTTTATATGCATATGGAAATACATATATGTGATATAGCTCTCTGGTTTATGTTGCAGGTTAAACTATTGAAGCAGCTGCCTATATAGCCTGTTGAAGTAGACATTTTTGTCTTAGAAAGGTAGATTTATAAATAAAAATAAATAAATAAATAAATAAATAAATAAGTAATAAATAAATAAACAGATAAATAAATAATATTAGAATTCTTTAAAACAAATCTTAATTTAAGACATGTTATCATTCATATTTACCATCTGGTCTGCAGGGGTCACTATGTACACTAACTTTTTATTCTATAGCCAAGGAGAAGCCAGAAATATATACAGTATATATATATATATATATATATATATATATATATATATATATATAAAATTCTTTTGTCAAACTGTAATCATATTTTATTTTTCTGGTTTGTAGCTAGAGCATGTCACATGGACACATAAGAATCCATATGAATTTTCTTGCAAAACAAGTAGAATATTATAATTTCTCTGCAGATTAGCTTTCTCTAGTTTTATGTTCTCATTGTTCTTATGAAGTTCTTTACAAGGTAACCATTAAAAAAAACACAGTCTATAACCTTTAAAACATTTTTGTTTAACTGACATTGTGACAAGGTTGTCTCCCCTATAAACGTTTGGCTTATGCACACCATCCTTAGCTCCATGCTACAGTGCAAAAAGTAGTGTAAAATACACTGTAACTGCACTACAAAACTAACTGTATTTTTCTCATACAGTATGGGCATGGGCATTTACCAGAAGAAAATGCACACAATATTTGTTCTATAACTCCACAATCAACGAATGTTAAGTATAAATCTTAGCAACATGATCTGACAGCTTTGTTTGCTCACTATAATTATGGTTTAGTGTAAGGCTTTATTGCTGGCTGGTTGCTGTCTGGAGTCTCAGGATCACTAGTACAGGTACCACACCTGGAAACCTAGAGATGCCATCAGATGAGGAACAACCACTAGTGGCTGACTAGTGATCAAACAGGGAGGCACACTTTGACTTCTGTGAAGGTTACTCAGTGCCACCATGGGGTCAAACCTGTAGATGATAGACAACCTTCTTATTTTTCTGGCATTATTCTGAAATCAGTAGTTCACCAAAGACTAATAGGAGGGGAATGTTGTTTCACTGTCCTCTATAGGGCAATGGATGTGAATGCAAGGCTCATTTACAAGTAGAAAAGCATTGTTTCTCACACGTTGCTAGAAAGTGAACTTACATTCACTACAACAGCTGTTTGGACATTAACTTTAGCCTGATTTTAGTGGCATTGTTTCCTTTTGTGGTATCTTGTCATTCTCTACCCCTAGTTTGGAATGTCTAGGAGTGTTAGACTTTATTTCATAATTGTACAATGCTACTAATGGAGCAAGGACTTCACATGAGATCATCAATGGCCAGCTTCTAAGAAGAGTAGGTTCAATATAGTTTCTCTTCATACCATACATCAATTTTTGTTCTTAAATATCAATAAGCTCTCTGTTTTCCTGGACTCAACTGGTAATCACTTCCATCTTCTCTATCCCTTATTTGTAAACAATTCTTGCTTATTTTTTTTTTTATATTTTCTCCAGATTCTTCTACGCATAGTTATTTCTAGCATTATTTGAGTGTCTCATAAATTTAATCCCTGATGTGCACTCTATAGTTTCATTCTTCATATTCTTCTAAAATCCTATCAGGTCCCTCTTAGCAGCCTATAATTAAATGAGAACAGATTAAATCTCTTAATCTATCTTCAAATTTCATATTCTTTAATCCTTTAGTTTTCTTTGTGTAATACCTCAGAGCTTTTTTTAAAATTTATTTATGATTATTCTACTAGATAGAAAATGCTGACCCATACTCCAGGGCTGGTCTAATTATTCTTTCGAAGATGGGTGCCATGACATTTCATCCCTTGCTGAAACAATTCTCAGTATCAACTGTTCACAGATTCTTAGTTGTTCTTGGGACCATTCCCACCTTGCTAGTACCCTCTCTTCTGCTCCATCTCCTTTCTTCAGGAGTGCTATACTCATCAGTCTCAGTGTAAAGTCGTCATCTAGGTTGTGTTTAAAGGATGACAGAAAGTTACACTGCTTAACATGCAGGAGCAGTTTATGTCCAGAAGTTTGAGAGACACTGGGTTATAAACATCTCCCTCCACTATTTTATTCTTCTAGTATTTGTAGAGATATTGGATTTGCTTTGACACAGGATTCCCAGGACAACAAGGTCTCTAATGGTGTGGTAACTAGACAGAAATCTATCCTCAAAATTCTGTAATATACTGAATTAAGGAATAGAGCTTACATCTTCTTTGGGTAGCTTAGGGATTGTAGGACCGTAATCTTTTTTTTTTTTTTTTAGTAAACCTGCGGGAACTTTCTTATTGTTTGTTATATTTAATGAGATACATCCTAAAGGGACAATGTATCCATATCTGATCTGCACAATGTATATGGGAATTATTACCTCTTTAGACCTTGCTGATATCCCCTTCACTATTAACTGTACTAAATAAAATGATTCTCTGAAACCATTGTCACAAGATGGTCAAAAAGGATGGAGTTATAAGCCCACATTTCTAGGTCCCTGACTACATTTTCATTTTGTAGTAGTGTGCTGTCTATACAATATGATTAATGGAGGCAGAACCAGTTCCAGCACTAGGTGACGTAGGCAGCCACCTAGGGCCTGTGTTGCCTGGGAGGCCATGTGTTGGTTTGGGGGGGCTATAAAAAATAAAATCATCTGCAAATAAAGTCTGATGATGTCTGTAAAAACTGGAGGGTTTTTAGGACCTCGCAGGAGACCTCTGGAAAAAAAACCCAGCAAGCCCCAGAAACCTCTAGTACATTGTCCAAATGTAAACATTCCCTGTAAGCCAACACTGCAAGAGATTTCATATTGATATCTAAGCAGAGTAGAGCAGGACTGCAGCACATTCATGTTAAGCCAATTTGATAGGGGACTACAGCATGGGACATTTGATGGGCATCCAACACAGAACAGGACTGAAGGCAGAGTGAGCCGAAACAGTCCGTGTGTGTATGGAGCAAAGCAAGACCAAGCCTGCCAAAACTCTGTGTGTGCATGAATGTGTGTGTGTGTGTGTGTGTGTGTGTGTGTGTGTGTGTGTGTGTGTGTGTGTGTGTGTGTGTGTAAAGCCCCAGTTAGGCTGGCTAATTAAGGGATTTTGCTCAGAGTCAAACCCTTAGCCTTAACAAATTGACAAGGCAGTTCCTTAAACCTCCACACCAAGGGCCAGGTCTCCTATATATAGTAAATATTTGGGAATTATAGACTATCAATGTCAGAATTTTATAGTTGTTTTATTTAGTGTTAGTGGTGCAGCAGGTGATATTCTAGCCTTTAGTGCAGAAGGCTATGGGTTCTCTTTCCCCACTGGGTAGATCAATTCCTGAGACTAGCGTGCAGCACTGGAGTGGGAAGTGCTGCCCTCCTGAGTGCATCCTCCTTTGCATGAGATTTCTACTAGCTATAAATCTGTTGTCTGTTTGCCACCTTTTCCCTATTGCATCACCAAACCTTTTTGTTTAAATAACCTAGGCAATTTTAGTCTTCAAGGGCAGCACACACTGAATCTGTACATGAAGCAGTGAAATGCAAAGTTAGTAACAGTTCTCTTTAATGTGGAATCATTCACATGACTTTTACTTTAGCAGAGATTGTGCATATTGACTGTTATTGGTGGATTATAATGACAGCAGTTTGAATGTACTTTTATGGTTGAAATGTTCTGAAATGGGTAAACTTGTAGTTATTGGTTCATATGTTTTGTTTCAGTGCTTACTGGAAAATTGTTCAAAACTACAAAATTAAAACACACTCTAAGAAGTGGTAATGTACTAAAGAAAGAATATAATTTTAATACAATCAGGGAGGTGAATGAAAGAACACATGTGCAGGGGGCCCATGGTTTATAAGCAGCCCAAATGTTAATTTAGTCCACCACTGGCCAGATGTATTTTCTATGAAGTGTGTTTCAATGCATTTTCAATGAACGTGAGTTTTAAGGGCAGAGAAGTTTACTGTTGCTCCTGCTAAGTCTGTTTTCATTGTGAGACTGTTGTTTTGTTTAGCACATAGCTATCAGTGTTTGTGCTATAAAATTTGAAGTAAATGTTTTTAATTAACTCCAAATATCTGTAATCATTGTAGAGGTAAGAAGGAAAATAGTGTACGCACTGAGAGGTTTGAGCAGTGTTTATGGTAACTGGGAAGACAGAGGCAAGTAATGGGATACTGGAATGGCTGCTGGGAGAGGATGCTGTGTGGCAGTGGGGACACTGGGAGGGAGTGCCCTGGTCCATTTCCCTGCCTAGGACCACATGTGACCAAGATCTGGCTTTGAGTGGAGGGGTTGTGTATCAAAATTGATAGTACACGTTTTAGCATTTAGTTTGAGCTCATTTTTAATTCACCAATAGTTTACTACGGAACATTAATTCTGGAAGGCTTGGGTATCAGAAGATGACTTCACTGCAGTTCTCAGTTTACAATAATTTGCAAACTTTGCTAGCCATAGGTTTTGCCTGTCTGTCTGTCTAGAAATCTGAGAAGTAATAGTTGGACATGAGAAGTTCCATCATCGCGTCCTGATGGACACCCCTGGTCACTTTCACAGTTTCTGAAGAGACATCTGTATTTTCACTGTGCAGGTTCTGTCTTTCACCCAGTTTGCTATCCATCTTACATGATGTCAGAACGGGGAATGGTGTTGAAAGCCTTGGCCAGATAAAGGTCCAGTGTGTGAACTGCATGACTACTATTTACAGCCTCTGTAACTCTTTTGAAGAATTTCAGCAGAGGTCTGTAATGACCCAGGTCAGTTGCAGAGCCACCCTTATGGAGGGGCATTATCACTGCAGGGCACCATAAATCAGGCACATAACCAGTAGCTAAAATTAGACTTAACAATTTAAGGAGTATCTGCAAGGGCACATTTAAAACTATTAATTAAGCATCCAGGTATATTGTCAAGTTCCATAGAGGAATTACTTTTGGTCTTGGTTAGCACTAAATGATCATTTGAGATAATTGGGAAAGTAAATGAGACATTGAGAAACATTTCTTCACAGCTCTTCCCACTTACCCTGTTCCAGTTAGTATTCTTACGTCTTCAACTTCATCACACACTTCAGTAATATAGTTATTTAGGGTATTTTAGGTCATTATGCATATGGTACTGTTATGTAAACAAGATATAGGCTCCATTAAATATGTCATGGTCATAGCATAGAAGCATACATTTGTTTTTACTTACCAGCTATCAGGTAATGTTTAAGCTTTAGTACAAAACCTCAGAAGCTTCCTGATTGGCTCGTTGATGGTTGTTAAGTATTTTCATCATCTCAGTAATCAACAAAAAGCAGCTATTACAAAACAATTAATTGTTATTATTTAAGGATTCATGATTGTTCAAATTGATATCTCTACAGCTCATTCTAAAGGTCATTTACTGGACCTGATTTTTCACCACCAAATTTAATTAACTTCAACTTTATTTTAGGTGTTTTTAAACAAAACATTGGTTACAATAAAACATAGTGTTAAACATGACATCCATTAATTAAAATAAAAGAAGTCAAATTAAAACATAAATAAAATTGAAAGGAACATTGTTCAATAATATTAAAATAGGATCACATATGAAATAAAATAATGCAATATCATGTTAACATAGATAAAAGCTAAAATAGAAATAAGAAAAATGATCTTTTAACAGTAACAAAAGCCAATTCAAAAAGTAAGTTTTAAGTGATCCGTGGAAGCTGGCCAAGGAAGAACACTCTAAAAAAATCCAAGACAGTAAGCACCGCAGGTGTGAAGCCTGAAAAGCAAAGAAAACAAAGCCAGATGTTTCTACATGCACCTGAGGAAGCAGCAACAGCTCTTGGGAGGCTGAATGCATGGCTTGAGAAAGTACTACAACACCACAAGCTCCTTCGGAGAAGAGGGACCCAAGTTACATATGGACAAATAGACTAACACCAAGACCTTGAAAAGAATTCTGTAACTTATCAGAGGCCCTGCAAGCTGAACAGCAGAGATATGGTATGCAGTTAATGTAAGGTACCAGTGAGGAGCCTGGCTGTGGAGTTCTGCATCAGCTGCATATAGTCAAGCTCATTGTCACAGAGTCCCAAGTAAAGGGCATGCAGTAATCAAATTTAAATAAGATCAAGGCATGAACAACTACTGAGACATTGTTTTGAAACAACTGAGGTGGTTGATCCTGAAGATATGCCATAAATGCAAATAGGAAGGTTTCAAGAAAGCAAACGCTTGGCCCTAAAGTATCAACCAACAATCTAAGATAACACCTTTGTTGTGGATATCATTATCAAATTCAGTTGTTTCTTGTATAAAAGATGCAATGAGAGAGAGGGGGAACAGAAGACTTTCTCATGGTTACACAAACTGCCATGATCTCAGTTTTGGAGGTGTTGGACTTCAACCGGTTTTGGATAAGTCACAAAAGAATGCCATTCAGGTCATTAGTAAGGGAATAATCATTTACCATATCTTTTTGTGGAATAGAGAGATAAAGCTGAGTTTAGCTGGATGTCACTTTCTCAGAACTCAGCAAAACAGTACAAGTGTTTCAACTGAATTCAGAACCATCCATACTAATATAAGAATACTGTCTTGATTTGCTTTATACAGTGATTGCTACTGTTTTTTGAGCATTTTAAAAGCATTGCTATGTCTCTGTTTGCTTTTCTGGTTCTGTTTGCTTCCAAATCACCTTGCAGAAGGGAGAATTAGCCAGAGACATAGTTATTAAGTGGTTGCTTGTTGTTTAATCTGCACTTGAGAGATACTTTTGCTGTACTTTTACATGAAGAAATTCCAGGAACATCCACCTTGTGGCAGAATGTGTTTACCTCTGAGATGGGAAGCACTCTAGGGAACTCAATGAGTGGTCGTTTATTGCCTAGAGGACATAGGAATCAGTTTTCAAGCTTTTTTCTCTCTGTTAGAAATTAGGCAAATTTGCAAGGCTCTGTGCTCACTCGCACAGAGCTCAACAGTGTTTTTTAAGTGTTTCATCTGCATCCAGAGCCATCCAGGTTATGATAAGAATGCTATCTTGATTTAATGCACTTGCACTTGCTTTGTACAGTGATCACTACTATTAATGAGCATTTTTAAAGCATTTATTTATTTATTTATTCCAGTTTGGTGACCGGGGAGGTCCACTGGGCTTGAGAGCCCATTTTCAGTGGAGGCCCGGGGAGAAAAGCTCCACATAACTAGTTACATAATAGTTTTTACATTGTTAAGTTGTGAAGATTTGCAAGTTACATAAACATATAGAAATTCTTCACATTGATAAGTTACATATCATATTGAAAATATCACATGAAAGAAATTCTTTTATACTGCAAAACAAGTTGCATAAACATATAGAAAATATTTTACATTGCTAAGTTTTGTGGCAAAAATCATCATTTCTATGCATGTTGGCTTTTCTAGTTCTGTTTGCCTCCAAATTGCCTTGTGGGAGGGCAGTTTAGCCAGGGACTTAATTGTTTGTTGTTTAATCTGCACTTGAGAGCTACATTTGCTGTGCATTTAAATTAAGAAATTCCAGGATCATCTGTTTCATAGGTTCATAGGTTCATAGGTAGGTACTAGGCTATTGGCACAAGGGCCTAAGTAAGCCTAGCCAACAAGGTTCCCTGGCTTATGCCACCCAAGAAAGTTATTTTCTTGTGCCACTGTCAAGCAGAGCCACAGAAGTGATCCCCGCGGTGTATTTCCTATTTCCCATCCACTCATCAAGACTTTTCTTGAAGAGTGCTAATGAGGAACTTTGCTTGACATAGATGGGTAGCTTGTTCCAGAGTATGGGAAGTCTCTGGGACAGGAATGTATCCCTCCAGCATGTCCTGTTTATTGTGGTGACAAGGTTTAGGTCCCTAGAGCATGTAGCTCAGAGGGACTGGGATTTCTTTAGGTGTAGCATGTCCAACAGCTCTGGGTTTGACATAGCTTTATATGTTAGGCAGAGATCACCTCGGAGTAGGTGATATGCTACAGAGAAAAGCTGGAATTTTTTGAGATGGTCAGTGTAGGGCATCTGTTTGAGGCCAGTAATCCTCTTTGTGAGGTACTTCTGTGGCCTTTCCAGCTGCTGCAGATGTCTTGTGAGGTACATTCTAAAAGGGGAGTTGTATTCTATAATGGGTCTAATGAGTGTCGAGTAGAGGGGAACAAATACCTCTTTTTTTCTGGATGAGAACTCTTTTGTGATGAGGTGTGCCACATAGAAGGACTTCTTGACTACTGTGGCGATGTGATTATCAAAGGAGAGACTACTGTCCACCTGGGTCCCAAGGTCTCTTATCACACATTTGGTGTTAAGTAGACTGCTGCCTATGTGGTAGTTCATGGGTACAGAGTTTTTACCAAAGGGGATGACAATCCACTTTTTGGCATTGAGCTTGAGGCCATGGCTCTGACACCAGGCATCTGTCTCAGTCAGGCCCTTCTGTAGGATGTTCACATCATTTGGGGACTCGACTATGGCTCCTAGTTTGCAGTCATCTGCGAATCATTAGCCAGAGGCCTTCTGTGTTAGCCTGTACTTCAGAGAAGTAGATACCAAACAGGAGAAGTCCCAGGACTGAACCCTGTGGTACTCCACTTGTCACTGGTTTGAAGTCAGATTCAGAGTCTGCAACCTTTACAGTGTGGGTTCTGTCAGTGAGCCAGTTGGCAACCCATCTTGTGACATAGGGATTTATACCTAGTTTAGCGAGTTTAGGTATAATTCCAGAATCAGGGATGGTGTTGAAGCCTTGGCGAGGTCAAGATAGGCTGTGTAAACCACCTTACCCTCATCTCCGGCTTTGGTGATTGCCTCAAATAAGTCAATCAGGTTCAGGAGGCATGATCTGCCTTTCACAAACCCAAACTGGGTGGGGTTTAGAGTTTGGAGGTTACCAATGTCTTTGTTTATGAGTTCCATGATGATACATTCCATGGCTTTGCAGACCAGGCTCGTCAGACTAATAGGGCAATAGTTCCCAGGATCAGTGGTGACTCCTGCTTTGTGGAGTGGGATAACTGTTACTGTATGCCATTCAGTGGGCACAAAGCCTGATGTGAGGCTATGATTGAACATGGTGCTTAGGTGAGGAGCCAGTTCATTCTGAAGTTCACCTAAAATGCAGCCTGGGATGTTGTCTGGTCCCATGGATGCTGTGTTTTTGGCTTTAGAGAGTGCAACTTTTACCTGCGTAGGTGTGATTACAGGGACTCTGCATTCTTCCTGTATAGATATGGGCCCTTTAGGGGGTGAGATGGGGGTAAAGTTAGCACTGAACCTATCTGCCAGGATGTTGGCAATATCAGTTGGCTCTGTAATTTTTGTGCCGTTGTGCTGTAACTCAGAGCAGATCTGGGTGTTGCCATTGAGACTCTTGACATAGCTATAGAATGCTTTGTGGTTGTCCTTAGAATAAGTGGTGATTTTGTTTTCATAGCTAGCATTGGAGGATCTTATAAGGGATCTCACTTTCTTACTGAGGCTGACTAGGGAGCTCCTCCACTCATGGGATTTTACTCTCTTTTGCAACAGTTTCTTCCTTCTGTTGTACAGTTTGTTTATGGTAGGGGACCACCAGATTGGCTTCCTTTTTTTGGAGGCTAGCATCTTGGTTCTGTTTGAGATAGCATGATCCATGCACTTGTGGAAGTGCTTATATAGTGAATTTGTGTAGGATTCAGCAGTCGTAACTGTATTGCCCATCTGCATGGGTGTCATGAAGTTCACCACTTCTGTCTTAAGAAGCATAAAGTTGGCTTTGGAGAAATTTTTTACCATGGTTTCCTTAATGGGGGGTGGGGGTGGGATGTGGATATTTAGGGTGATTAGCTTATGGTCGGATCGGACCAACGAGGAGTTGACTTCAGGTGTGGAACACCGGTCACTCATGTTGGTAATGACTAGGTCTAGGATATTGTTGCCCCTGGTGGGGGTGTGAATAAGTTGATCCAGGGCATTGGAATCTATGAATTCCAGAAAGCGTTGCACGAAGGAGTTGGTACATGAGTAATTTTCCCAGTTAATGGTGGGGTGGTTGAAATCGCCCATTATTAGGGTGTTTGGTTGAACCCTAATATTTTCCAGTATATCAAGAAAAGAGGAGTGGGAATCCTGGGGCATGGTGGGGGATCTGTAGCAAGCTACAATTTGGATTGCAGTTTTGCCCAGAGTTAGTTGCACTTGGATAACCCTGGATGCATTATGCTGAGCAACTAGCCTGGAGGTGTGGATATCCTTAATGAATATGGACAAACCTCTGCCTTTGGTGTTCCGGTCCAGGTCACGTCCAAAAAGTGTGGTATGAGTTATGGCCTGGTAGTGCAGGGGTGCTCTCTGGAGCCTTGAACCAGGTCTCAGTCACTGCACAGATATCAATGTTCTCCATTTTAAGGAGTGCCTCAAGTGAGTGCATTTTGAGATTTAGACTTCTAGCATTGAGTAGCATTACCCTCAGTTTTTGTTTGCCTGTTCCTGTTATGATGGTGAATTTGTCATTTGAACTTTGCCTAAAAAAGGCACTATAGGGGTGGCAAGAGCTTTAGCCAGTATCCGGAATCTCAGGAGCGACAGGTGCAGGCCATCTCTGGCAAAGCATAATGGTCTGTCGACCATGTTGTCCCAGGCAGACAGATACTGGATCCCCTTAGAATGACATGAGAAGCTTAGCCAATTGTTGAAGTCAATCATTTTGTCCTTGTACTGCGGTATCATTCTGGGCAATGGCAGAATATTTTGTGGCAAGGGTGGTATATCTGAGTTGAGAAGCACTCCAGGGAGCTCAAAGTGTTTTTGTTTATTGGCTAGAGGGCACAGAAGTCAGTTTACAAGCTTTTTTTCCCTGCTATAAATTAGGCAAGTTTGCAAGGATCTTTGCTCACTTCCACAGAGATCAGTAATACTTTCCAAGTGTTTCAACTGCATCCAGAGTCATCTAGGCTAAGATAAGAATATCTTCTTGATTTACTGAACTTGTACTAGTTTTATACAGTGACTGCTACTGTTACTGAGCCTTTTTAAAGCGTTTAACTTTGTGACAGAAATTGTCCTTATTCGCTTGGCTTTTTACTTCTGTTTGCTTCCATACTGCTGTACAGAAGGGCAAATTAACAAGGGACTAAGTTAGTTTTGTTTAATTTGCACCTGAGTTTTACTTTTGTTGTGCTTTTACTTAAGAAATTCAAGAAACATCCATCTTGTGGCATAAGTTGCTTACTTGGTATCTTTGATCTGGTAAGCACTCCATGAAGCTCAAAGTGTGGTCCTTTGTTGGCTAGAGGGCACGAGTCAGTTTTCAAGCTTTTTTTCTCTGCTATAAATTAGGCAAGTTTGAAAGGCTTTTTACTCACATCTATAGAGCTAAGCAATGCTTTTATTTATTTATTTATTTACTGACATTTGATTATTGGGAAAATCCAACTGGGTAGGGAATCATTTTCAGTGGAGACCTGGGGAGAAATGCTTCAAAGTATTAAGAAACATTTTAAGAACAATAAATGTTACGGTTTACTTTTCAAGTGTTTTAACTGCATTTAGAGCCATACAGATTAAGATAAGAATACATTCTTGATTTTTTGTACTTGTCCTTGCTTTATACAGTGATCACTACTGCTTTTTAGCATTTTTAAAGCATTTATTTAATTTTCTGACAAAAATTGTCCTTCCTCTGTTTGTTGGGTTTTTAGATCTGTTTGCTTCCAAGCAACTTTGCAGAAGGGTGAATTAACCAGGGACTATCTTGCCCTTAATCCCATAAACTAGTTTGAATAGCATTACCATATCCTGGCATTATATAACATCTTGCTCTTAATCACAGAGACTACCCTAGGAGACGACTGTTAAAACCCTAAACTTAATCCTAAACAGACCACTCTACTGCAGGACTGGGCAGCATGGATATACAGTTTCCTACTGTCTCTGTAGCCAGTTTGGTAGATTTGGGCATCCTAAAGTAATGTAGCAATTGTCTCATGTTCTCAGACAACCACTTAACCATTTAAGAAAATAACCCAGCACGCGAGAGATGTAAATACACAATCTTCTTGGAGGAAAAAAATCTTGCATACAAACGTAGTTGTCAACTATTCCCATACTAAATCCCTCACACATACCACTCAACACACATGCACACACACACACACACACACACACACACACACACACACACACACACACACACACACACACACACACACACACATATTGCCTTAGACTGAGGCACTTAAAAAAAAACTTCTTACATCTCAAATACCTTCAACGGTGCCGAACAGTAACACTTCTCCTCAGCAATCGCTAAAACATACACACAACAAAAGCAACACCAAGCATCTCTCATAAGCTTAGACCCAATGGTCCCCTAAGAGCAAAGCCCATAAGGCAAGGATATACTTTACCTAATACTCTTGTCATTGGGGAATCCATTGTGCGGCATACTCACCAGGTTTTAAAAGGAGAAGATAGTAGCTTATCTGGAGCCAATATCTGCAATATTGCATATGCACTCAAGTCACTGCACCCCCAGGTGCCAATATGATTTGATCATAGTCCATGTGGGTGTAAATGAGCTGCATGATGAGCTGATATTTTGAGGCCAGCTGTCAGCAATAGTTCAATCTTGTAATTATCTCAGGAATATCATTCAAATAAATCATACATTATTACAACTGAATTTATTTTAAATAATTCATGCAGTGGTGTCTTCACATCTGCTACAAGCTTTACGAATTCAGCTCTGTATCTTTCATTTGGTTAGTTTTTTGTAGATGTCACATAATATTACAGTCCATTTACTTTGCTTGAAGTTTTTGTGAATTCTTCCTTTGAAGTAAGGTTTGTCTATTTTGCTTTAATAAAAGTCTGAGCAGTTTATATATCTGAAGGTTAGTGTGGAAAAAATAATGTTTTCTTTTTCAGTAACAAGAAAAAACAATTTTAAGTACTGTGCTGGACAAATATATGTTTATATATATGCTGGAAAACTGAGAAAAACTGGTAGAGCAAACACAAGTTAAAACAAACAACTTCCGAAATTAAAAAATAAAAAAATGAAAAAAGACATGGACACAAGCAGATCTTTGTGTAAATTTAGTGCTTTCATTCATTTTCTAAGTATTAGAACTTCTTCAGAATGGAAATTACAGTCAGTGAATGTTTATTTACAAAAAATACAATAAAGTATAATGTCATAAAAGAAAGGACATCCCATGGAAAAGAGGCTGTACAACTGTGGAGTTAATAATTATCAAATGCTAAGGTTGGAGTATCAAGCACTAGCCAATGAGTGGTAAATAAATTTAAACAAATGAAAATGCACTAGAGCTGGCAAAGTATCCATTAAAAATGTATATATCATCAAATAGAATGTAGCAAACATGGTCATCTAACCAATAATAGTAGTAGAGCAACCTGGAACCAATAATAAAATGAAATTAACAAAAGCACAGGTATTCAATGATTGTGTAGTAAGGCTGAGCGCATAAATCAGTAAAACTAGTGATGTTTTAGTAATATATCTGGGTTAAGATATGTTTCATCAGTTAAAAGTATAGTAAACCAATTTCACTTAAATATAGGCAAAAATGTCCATTATTAACAGCAATATCAGTGTCAGTACAGAATCGCAAAACTCGTTAAGACACATAACAGAGTTCAAAACATTCCCCAAACAAACTAGTAGAAAATGAAAATTAAACAGACTATATTCAAACAATAAAACCAATTATACAATAATAGGTCATTAGTATTCTAAAATGTGCATGCTGACTGGACAGCCCAACCAGTGTGCCTGTTGTAAATTGAGTATATACCAATAAAAAAAGTCTAGAAGCTGAAGTAACATCGAGTGGCCAGACGTGCTGTGGGTATATGTAGAGGGACAGAACAAAATACAAGAAAAATCAGGTACATTCTTCAAAATTAAAGAAACAGAAACATAGCTATTTTTCTTTGTATTTCTTCAAAATTAATGAAACAGAAACATTATTTTCATAGGTTCATAGGTTCATAGGTTGATACTAGGCTATCTGCCCTAGGGCATTTATAAGCCTAGCCAGAGTGTGTGTTTGGCTTTCGCCACCCTTTTAGATTAGTTGACTGTGCCTCTGTATAGTAGGTCACAGAAGATAGCCCTTTTGAGATTAGTTTACTGTGCCTCTGTCTAGTAGGGACACAGAAGAGATCCCAGGGGTAAACCTACGATCTCCCATCCACTCGTCAAGATTTCTCTTGAAGAGGGTCATTGAGGGACTCTGCCTAACATGGATTGGGATTTTGTTCCAGAGTGAGGGGAGCCTCTGGGATATGAATCTGTCCCTCCAGCATGTCCTATTTATTTCTGTGCAGAGGTTTCAGTCCCTGGAGCGTGTAGCTCTAAGGGATTTGGATTTCCTGAGGTGGAGCATGTCCATTAATTCTGGGTTGGACATGGCTTTATCGTCAGGCACAGATCGCCTCTGAGTAGGCGTGGCAACTGAGTAGAGCTGGAGTTTCTTTAGCCTAACTGCGTAGGGTATCTGTTTGAGTCCCTTGATCCTCTTGGTGAGGTACTTTTGGGGTCTTTCCAGTTGCTGCAGGTTTCGGGTAAGGTACATCCCAAATGGGGCATTGTATTCAATTATGGGCCTGATGAGTGATGAGTAGAGGGGCACAATGACCTCTCTTGATCTAGATGTGAACCCTTTCGTGATAAAGTGGGCTATATAGAAGGTCTTTCTAACCACTTTGGCAACGTGAACGGGAAACTACTGAAAATCTATTTTATCTTCCTTCCTTAATGACGTTTTTGAGATATACTGTGTGCTTTTTGCTTTTTTTACTAACTGTGTGAATGTAATTACACATGTATTTTTTTTTTATTTACCTTCAACACTATGTAACCTAGATTGTATTCGCATTGCTTTTGGAGCTTTTCTCCCCGGGCCTCCACTGAAAATGGGCACGTTCTGGCCCAGTGGACTTCCCCGGTAATCAAACTGGAAATAAATAAATAAATAAATAAATAAATAAAGGAGAGATTGCTATCTACTTGGGTCCCCAAATCCCTAATTACTTCTTCCGTACTTAATGGATTACCACCTATGTGGTAATTTGTGGGCACTTTGTTTTTCCCAAAGGGGATGACTATGCACTTTTTGGCATTTAGCTTTAGACCATGGCTCTGGCACCAGTTATCCATCTCTGTGAGACCCTTTTGGAGGATGCTTGTGTCAGTCGGCGAGTCGATTATGGCACCCAGTTTGCAGTCATCTGCGAACTTAGTCAGCCATAGTCCTCCCATGTTAGCCTGTACCTCAGAGAAATATATACCGAACAAGAGAGGTCCCAGGACTGAGCCTTGTGGGATGCCACTTGTAACTGGTTTAGAGTCTGACATGGCACCTGCAATTCTGACCATGTGGGTTCTATCCCTGAGCCAGTTTGCAACCCATCTTGTGACATAGGGGTTGATATTTAAGCTGGTGAGCTTATTTATGATGCCCGAGTGGGGTATTTTGTCGAAGGCTTTTGCGAGGTCCAGGTAGGCTGTGTGGACTACCTTCCCTTCATCTATGGCCTTGGTGACTGTTTCAAAGAAGTCGACCAGGTTCAAGAGGCAAGATCTGCCCTTAACAAAGCCGAATTGGGTAGGATCCAGTGTTTGGAGGTTCCCAATGTCTTTGTTTATGAGTTTCATGATGATATGCTCCATAGCTTTGCAGACCAGGCTAGTCAGGCTTATAGGGTGATAAACAAAAATTCAGGCGAGGATGACAAACCCAAATGGAATCAAGTAGAATGTAACTTTATTCAATAAAACAAGCGCTTTCGCTCGGCTAAATACCGAGCTTTCTCAAGTTAAAATTAACTGCTAGTAGCAACATTAAATAGCCCCTTCAAAGTCACATGATTAATTAGTAAGTATAATTAGTGAAAAAATCAATGAAACCAATAAAACAAGCTGAAGCAAGCTAAAGTACCGTAGCAGTATTTTAAAAAATGAATGTTGTCTATTTAAAAACTCATTACACAAAACAGTAAATGTCAAAAACACATGAAGCATAAATATTGCTCAGGATGTCTAAAAAACACTTATAGTGTAAAACATATAAAATGTGAAATATCAACTGTGAAGTAATATGACAACAAACAATGGCTGTTGACCAAATAGAACATGTAATAATTAAAATACTCCGGTTGAATAAAAAAGAGATCAAAAAGACAAGAGTGCTAAAAACATAATTAATAACATTAAAATAGTGTAACTGGGAACCTCATCGACGTGCCATTCTAATTTTAAGAACACTGCTAATATTGATGCTCTCATTCAAACCGGGAGGTTTACTAGCATCCAACTTTAGTTGCCAGAGAAGTTCTCTGTATTCCATAGTCGTCTCCTAGTCACCACCTCTAGCGTCAGGCAACACTTGTTCTAAAACCAAGAACCTAAGTTCATAGTTGGGACATTACAAGGGAGTGTTTAAAAAAGGCATTAGACTCTTTCTGTTTAGAGATGTCATAAAAATGTTCATGAATTCTTTTTCTAAGGGGCCTTTCGGTTTTGCCAATGTAAACACTAGTGCAGGTGGTACAGAGCCCTAAATAAACCACCCCCTTACTTCCACAATTCGTGTAACAACTAGAATTAAAAAGAAAGTTCCTTGAAGGAATGTATAAACTCGAGATGTTAAAAATAACATTACATTGTTTACAGGCTCCACATTTAAACGTACCTGTTCAGGAGACCTGTGTGCTCGTAGGAGCATTATATTTCCCTTCAAATAATTCTTTAAGGTTAATGTCTCTCTTTCTAGTGAACTTAGGATGTGTTGGTATTATATTCTTCAGTTTGTCATGGAGTGTGAGAACTGGCCAATGCCTCTGTACAACTTCTTCGATCTCCGAAGAGTTGAGGCAATAGGTGTAAATGAAACTACCATGAATTTCATCCGGTACCTTGCTGTTGATGGTTTGGTTAAGGGGGACACCTTTACCCAAAAGTGGGGGGTAACTGGTTTCCCTGTTGTCAATAACCTCCTGTGCTAGAGTAGTAACGAGTGAGGGAGGGTAGCCTCTTTCTATGAACAAAGACTTTAAAAAATTAATTTCCTCTAAAAAGTCAACAGAAGTACTGGACATCCTGGAGGCTCTGATGAACTGCCCCTTAACAATACCCTTTTTCTGGTAAAAGGGGTGCCCACTCTGGAAATGTAAATAAGAGTTAGAAAAAGTGGGTTTCCTATACAGTTTAGATTGTAATGAATGGTTGTGTAAGTCTTTGTACAGAGTGACATCAAGATAGTGAAGTTCATGATCACTGATAGTATAGGTAAAAGTCAGGAAGTGAGTGGTAGAGTTGAGATAGTCAAAAAAATCCAAAAATTGCTCATGGGTGCCCCCCCATAAAATACAGATGTCATCTAGGTATCTCTTATAGTGTATCAAGTACTGAACCCAAGTGGTGGAAAAGATAAATCTTTGCTCCCATCTGTGTAGAACTACATTGGCGTACAAAGATGCACAAGGAGCACCCATGGCTACTCCTTTTTTCTGTTTATATAATTCACCATTGAAAAATATAAAATTATTCTCTAGAACTATTTCCATAAGTTCAACCAACAAGTTGGTTACACTGTTACTCAAACCAGTTTCAGTAGTTAGTACCTCATTAAACCATGCCAAACCAACAGAATGTGGGATGCTGGGGAATAATTCTACTATGTCAACAGTGATCAAAAGGAGTTCCGGTTGATAAAACGAAGGGTGATAGTTTCCGGGGTCCATTGTGGCACCACCTTTGTGGGTTCAGTTCTTCTTGGAGTTCGTGAAAGACGCAGCCCGGGACACCGTCCGGTCCCATTGATGCTGTGTTTTTTGCTTTGGAGAGGGCAGCTCTCACCTGTACATCTGTGATGTCAGGGAGGCTACACTCTGTTGGGATAGACATTTGCTCTTTTGGGGGGGGGGGGAGAAGTTTGCACTGAACCTGTCTGCCAGGATGTTGGCAATGTCTGTGGGTTCAGTGTATTTTTTGTCATTTTGAACTAATTCAGAGCATATCTGGGAGTTGCCGCCCAGGTTCCTGACATAACTAAAGAAGGCCTTGTGATTATCTTTAGCATCTTGTGCAATTTTTCTTTCGAAGCTGGCCTCAGATGATTTTATGAGGGGATCGTAGTTTCTTGCTAGTACTGATCAGAGATGCCTTCCCTTTTTGGGATTTTGCTCTATCATGTAACTTCCTCCTTCTGTTGTATAGCTTATTTATGGCTGGGGCCCACCAAACAGGTCTCCTGCCTTTGGAGGAATGAGTCTTGGTTTTATTTGGGATAGCACGATGCATGCATTCCTGTAGGTGTCCATAGAAAGCATTTGTAAAGGATTCTGCGGTTTGGGCCGTATTTTCCACTGGCCCGGAGGCTTTGAAGGATTCCACCTCAGTTTTGAGAAGTGTGAAGTTTGCTTTTGAGAAGTTCTTCACCGTGGTTTCCTTGGCTGGGGGTGGGGACGGGATATGGATGTCCAGTGAGATTAATTTATGGCCAGATCTTACCAATGAGGGGTATACCTTTTCTCAACATTCTTCTTTGTATTTCTGTGCTGTTTCTATTAAAACCTTGACTTTTTTAAATTGAAAAAAAAAAAAACAACAGAGATTCTCTGCTGCTTCCCCTGCACTATACTGATGTACTATGCAAGAATAGGAATGCAAGTCTCATATGCATGCACAGTAAGTCAACCTACAGAAGACAAGACTGAAAAAGAATGAGGTGCTGTTATACAATGGCATTATTTAAGAAAGGTAAGCAATTTCTTTCTTAAATAATGTCATTGTGTAGTAGCAATACACTAACTGAAGGAGAACAGAAAAGGAAAGGATAACTGTAAGTAAAATAATTTCTGTTCTTAACAGTATTTCTATAAACATGTTCATGATATAAATTGCATGTCTTATAGTAAAGCATTTTTAGTTACTGTATGCCATAAATATACTGAAGTAAACCTTTGCCTTTTTTTCTTTGTTTCTTTCTTTCTTTGTTTCTTTCATCTTTTTTAATAGTAAGAAATGTAGGCATTACAAAACAAATAGAGAAAAAAAAGGATAGACAAAGGCATGTTTAAGTTAATAGGTTGCAATCTCCTGGGTGTGGGTATATAAAGATTTAGCAAAAGAACAAGCTGCAAGGAAATATGAATAACAACCAGAACTGAGAAAAACACACTTTATAATAGCAAAGCTTTCGGATAAAATCCTTCCTCAATACTAATACAAACAAATCTAAAAACCAAATGGTTTAAATACAGGTCACTGAAGTCACATGACCAGCAGTCCAAAAATCATGTGACCACAAGTATATAAAACAAATCATTAAAATTAGAAAAATTAGAAAAAACATAACATTATCGCAACCTGGTATGTTGCAATTTAACAAGAACAGGTTTCAAGGTAATCATATTATTTAAACCTGGAAAATGGTCAGAGTTCAACCTAAGAATCCATTCATACTCTTTTAATTCAAGTAAATTACCACTATCACCACCTCTGGCAGGAGGCCGTATTACATCAATAACTCTAAAGGAGAATCTATGTTCAATACCTGAATCAACTATGTGCTTATACAAGGCATTACTGTCAATGGCCCTTCTAATCTCCGATTTGTGTTCAATGATGTGTTCTTTTAGCTTTCTAGTGGTCTTACCCACATAGAATGCAGTACATTTCATGCAATTAGCTAAGTACACCACATTAGATGTAACACAAGTGGTAGAAAAATTAAACTGATAAACTTTACCACTAATAGGATGTTTGAACTTATCACTGCAACCAACCACAATATCAGAACAGCAGGAACAATTCAAACAGCCATACATGCCGGGCTTAGTGGTAAAAGTCCTCTCTACAGGCCTGATAAAATCTTTGTAACATAACATATTCTTCAAGGACTTCATATTTCTATATGAGAAAAAAGGCCTGTCACCAAGAATGTCTTTAATCTCACTAGAGGCCATTAGTACAACCCAATTCCTCTGTATTATTTGTTTTACAAAACAAGTCAAGGTATTATAACTAGTAAGATACCTAGTGCATACTTTTGAACATTCTAGGTTAACAGAACCAACATCATCCCCAAGAAAAATCGGCTTCAATATTGTCTTCCTATTAACTAAAACTTTATTTTTTAAATCTAAAACTAGTTTAGAATCATAACCACTATCCAGAAACTCTTTGGACATCTCATCCAACTGTAAATTAAATGTAGCATAATCAGTATTTAATCTACTAACTCGGTTAAACTGTGAAGTAACAATCCCCTTAAAGACATGTGGGGCATGCATGCTGGAATAATTAATGTATCTATCAGAGTTTATCTCCTTTTTGTGAATACTGGTATGGATAGAACCCTCACGTAGTTGTATCTTAACATCCAAGAAATTAATCTCACTATCAGAGGCATCCATCTTAAATTTCAAGAAACTGGTGGTTGCATTTAAATAATGAACAAATTCATTCAACTGTGAAAGAGAACCTTTCCAAACCATAAAACAATCATCAACGAAACGTTGATAAAAACATATATTACTTACAAAAAAATTATCCAAATTATAAATATAAGCTTTCTCCCATTGGTATAACACCAAGTTGGCATAAGTGTTAGCCACAGAAGTACCCATGGCTACACCAGTGAGTTGCAAATATAAGCATTCATCAAACAGAAAAATATTGTTCCTCAAAACTACATCTAGAAGAGAACAAATATTCTCAACAGATCTATTCACAAGAGAAGATTGGGAGATCAAAAATTGTCTGATGAATGGATTCTTAGGTTGAACTCTGACCATTTTCCAGGTTTAAATAATATGATTACCTTGAAACCTGTTCTTGTTAAATTGCAACATACCAGGTTGCCTACCAGGTTCCCTACCTTTCTAACCCACCTTTACTTTTCCACCTGTTCTCTACCTCCTGACTGATTGTTTTCTGCTACTGGTCGTCTTGTTGTTCCCCGCTCCGTTCGCTACGCTCACTCCGCTCCCCTCCTACCCCAATTCCCACCCACCCCAGGGGTCCTACCTTTATACTTCCCTAGACACACCCCCTAGTACCCACCAACCTATAACATCTCTCCAATACATCCTCCATTTTATTCCTCACTTCCTTAACCACACCTCTCTTGAAACCTTCCCTCCTATTTCCTAATAACCTATTACCTCTAACCTCCTACTCTATATAACTATGCCTCAACCCTAAAAACTCTCTCTCCTCTTCTTCTCCTAAACATTCTACTTTACTACTACACCTTACCTCCTATGAAAATCTCATACTACTTCAAACTCCATCTTCAACCAAACATACTACAACTACACTTCCCCTACCCAAACTATCACACATTAACATACTAGCAACCTGTCCCTATCTCCCCTCTCTACCATAAAGCCCACCACTACCAACTCACTACCTCCAAGAGACTCATTCTAATACCATTCAAATATACAAAACCCCTACAACCACCCCAAACTCCTTTACTTATATATGGAGATATCCACCCCAACCCTGGCCCCAATACCCCCCAAAAGCTAAGCCCTCTAAAACAAGGTACCACCTACTCTAACCCACACTTTTCCTCAGACTCCCTCTCAATTGCTCATCTTAATATTCGTAGCATTAACAACAAAATCACTCAACTCCATGCCTTAATTGATTTCTATGCCTTTGATATCCTCTGTCTCACAGAAACCTGGCTTAAACCTAGTACAAAAGACAACGAATTCACCCCCCCAGGATATAGTACCTTAAGACTAGACCGCCCTAATAAAAAAGGTGGAGGAGTGGCCCTCCTGTTTAAATCCCAACTTCAGCTAGCTTTAATTAACTCCTTCCCCCCCACACCAGGAAATGCTGAAATTCTATCCACCAAACTCCAAATTAACACAACCAAATCTATAAACATAATATGTTCCTACATCCCCCCAGGCAAGAACATCCACACCCTAGAAAATATCCTTTGCTGGATTTCTAGCACCTTCCCCAGAAACCATAATCCTAGGTGATTTTAATATCGACTGGAACTCCTGCATATCTCCCAAACCCACCACACACCTTAACCTCTTTAACTTTCACCAAACCATTAACTCCCCTACTAGAATAAATAAATCCACCCACAAACAAACAATCCTAGACTGGATACTAACCAACAACAATCCCTCTCCTACAAAACAGGTATACTCCTGACAATATTAGTGACCACCTCCTTACCTTTATCGCTAAACAAAAATGCAACATCCTAAACAACCTACTTATCGAACTAAATATAATAAAACAGCATTTAATCTCACATCCTTTCAAACTGAACTCAAAGAATATAACTGGTCTACCCTAAAATACCTCCCAATAGATGAAGCAGTAAGCATTTCAACAATACCTTCTTACAAATTCTAAACCAACATGCACCATCCCGATTAGTTAAAATCAGATCCAAAGCAGCTCCTTGGCTCTCTGCTATTACTAAACAAACTATGAGAGCGAGAAATAAATCATGGTCAAAATGGAGATCCACTAAAAACCCCACTGACCATCAAACCTTCAAACATCTAAGAAACAAAACAAAGAAACTTGTCATCCTAGATAAAAAACTATAACTTTCAACACCAACAAACCATAACCAAAACCGAAAAATTCTGGTCAGGAATTAATAAATTTCTCCACCCAGGCAATGCCAAAACACCTACCCCAGCTAGCTTAGCACAAAACAACCTAGCATCATAGCCAACACCTTTAACAATTTCTTCTCTCAAACTGTTAACTCACTTGCAAGCACTATGACTCCACCCTCCCTCCAAACTACCCCATCCCCAGCAATACCTATACACTAAAACTTGAAACCGTCTCAACTACCTATATACAGAAACTACTGTCTAAACTAAAACCCTGTACACCCTCTGACAAATTTCCAGCTGAATACCTTCAATTAGCTGCAAAGAAATAGCATACAGTATCCATCTTAATAAACAGAACCATAACAGAATCCAAAATTCCATCCTGCTGGAAAATCTGCCACATTATTCCACTCCACAAAGGTGGAAACTCTAATGAACTATCAATTTTTAGACCTATTCCCCTTCTATCGCCTCTATCAAAAATAATGGAGCGCTGTATTCACCATCAACTCCTAAACTATCTCTTAAATAACAACCTGCTTGTAGACTCTCAACATGGCTTCAGACCCTACCACAGCACTACTACTGCCCTTCTTTCCTTCTCTGATACCATAAATAAAAATCGAAATAAAAACCTATTCTCTTCCGCACTGTTTCTAGACCTCTCAAAAGCATTTGATATGGTCAACCATCAACTTCTCCTTGATACCTTAAAATCTCTATCACTGGATTCTCAAGCCTTACAGGGGTTCAATTCATATTTAACTAATAGGAAACAAGCTGTACTGTGGGACAGCCATCTATCCACTCTACTCCCTGTCACTATTGGTGTCCCACAAGGATCTATCCTAGGCCCCCTACTTTTCTCCATCTTCATCAACAATCTGCCCAATTCCCTACCAACATCCACATGCATACAATATGCAGATGATTCCACTCTCATCTGCTCCGCCCCTACCCCAGCAGAACTCCACTCCACTACCCAAGCAGTCTTTACTGCAGCAGAAAATTGGTTTCAACATATCTGTCTCCTCCTGAATCCCAAGTAAACCAAACTATTACTATTTACCCCTACCTCTAAATCCACCCCTATCTCTTTCTCTATAACATCCTGTAATGGCACTATCATCAAACCTGACAACTGCACTAAACTCCTAGCCGCCACCATAGATAACCAGCTTAACTTCGACTGTCACATTGATTTAACTATCAAAACTGTTAATAAAAAGATTGGTGCCCTATACAGACTAAAGCCCTATCTCACTGCTTCTTCCCGAGTAGCCCTAGCCCAAACTCACCTTATCTCTACACTAACCTCGCCTCCCCTCCTTTGTCAACTTATCTAAGGGTAATCTTCAGAAACTGAATACTGCCTACCACAGTATAGCCAGATTTGCCACTGGCTCACCTTTCCTAACTCACCACTGTCTTAACTTAAAGAAACTCAACTGGCTTGAACTCCCAAACCTTATACTCCTACAACAACTAATCATCACCTTCAAAATTCTTCATTACCCTTCCAATATTCCAATACTAAATAATGTCATCACACCTTATAAGAATCTCAAGACACTCAGATCAGCCAACAAGCTATTAGTTACTACCTTGAAATCTCATAATAAATCAGGTGATTCACTATTTGCAAACACTATCGGTTCATACTGGAATAAACTTCCCACTGAACTGACCTCCCTAACATCATGTCACCTTTTCAAAAAACAGATAAAAACCACCTACTAATCCACTGGCTTTGCCCTGCTCTAATCCTGACTGAGCATGCTACTGGGGAGTACTCTGAACAGGGTGCTACTTGCATTCTTTACTCTCCCATTCTTACCTAGACTAACATTTTTAGCCCCTTCTCTGGTCCTTCACCCTTTTCCCTTATCTCATTGCCTATATACCTCACTCTCCTTTTTAACTTTACTTTCTTAACATTTAACTTGATAAAATACCATTACCCTATCTAAACATACTCTACCCACACTTTTCTTTTCCTCCTATCCCTTTTTCCCTTAACTTTACTACCAATATACCTCCTTACCTTCTAACTTGCTTTTTTTTAACACTTCTAACTACTAGCTTTCTTTCACTCTGCTAATTACCAATTCTGTCCTCTACCTTCTGACCAATGATTAATTTTATGTACCTATACTTTAGATATCCTTAACTCAACTGTATATTTTGGTGCCTGAGCTTATCTCCTCAGCCACATGATGTGAACTTTGATTATAATCTTACTGTAACCTAGTTAAGTTAGTCAAGACAAACTGTATTTTGTCTTTGTACATTTTTGTTTTGTTTTGTTTTTGTTCTTTTGTTAAAAAAGATTGAACTATTTAGTAAAGTATTCCTCATGTATTGTCTTAGTCTAATAGTGGAGCTTTTCTCCTCGGGCCTCTGCTGAAAATGGACATGCATCCAGCCAGACTAGCCCGGTTAACAAATGTAAAATAAATAAATAAAATAAGGTTGCGATAATGTTATGTTTTTTCTAATTTTTCTAATTTTTCTAATTTTAATGATTTGTTTTATATACTTGTGGTCACATGATTTTTGGACTGCTGGTCATGTGACTTCAGTGACCTGTATTTAAACCATTTGTTTTTTAGATTTGTTTGTATTAGTATTGAGGAAGGATTTTATCTGAAAGCTTTGCTATTATAAAGTGTGTTTTTCTCAGTTCTGGTTGTTATATAAAGATTTACCCACTGTTGGCACTTTTTAATCACTTGGGCTTTGCCTCATGATAAAACCACACCAACAAAGACTTTCCAAGATGGCTGCACACTGATTAACAACCTCAGCTCTCTCAGTATGAAAAAGAAACTGAAAGACAAGGGTGAGGAGCTCTTGTCACTTTTAGTAAATGCATTTACTGGGTAGTAAGTACACAGACTGGAAGCCAGAAAAGAAGAAACTAAGAGATCCTGAAAGAAAATCAACTAGAAAAGGTGAAGAGGAAACATTGACTAGGAAGAATCATGTAGCTATTCAGCAAAAGGCAGTTTGAGCACAAGCTTTGGTGCAAGACATGGCTTCCAGTCATCTAGAGGAAAAAATAAGTCAAATGTGCTCAGAGCCGATTAAAATAAATGAGATGCTGAAGGAGTATATCAGCTTAAATAACAAAAGGCTGGATAAAATGGAAGAAGCTTTAAACAGATGTATAGATGATCTGATAAAACTGCAAAAATCAGTGGTCAAAATGAAGAAAAGGCTAACTGAGTGTGTGATGGCTCAAAAAGAGATATTTCAAAAATGGTCAAATTAGGGGACAGAGCACATAGGGAAAATCTGAGATTTTCTGCTGTAGCAGAGAAACTAGAAGGAACAGACTGTATTAATTTTATAAAGACACAGATATGCAATTGGATTCATATTTCACAGCAGGATCTACTAATTAAAAGGTCATGTTGTGTGTCTGTTCCAAACTTAGCTATGAGAAAGCAGACAAGACCTGTGTAACTAAAGATGCATTGCCAACAGCAGAAAGAGTTGATATTGGCAAAACTCTTGCAAAAGAGCACAGTATTAAAAGTTGGAAACAGTAGAGTGTTTGTGGAAAATAATTATTCCCTGTATCGCAGGCTGAAGAGAAACAAATTTATTCCAGCAATAAGGGAATGTTGACAGGCAAGTGTGAGACTCAAGCTGCTGTATCCAGTTTCTTCAGAATGTTTTTTTCTGGGGGATCAAAGTAATTTTTGATGCAGAATGGGCTAAGGAGGAACTACAAAAGATTGTCCAACAAAAAGTGAGTCATCAAGCCGAAGGGGCTCTGATTCTCATTCTTCTGATAAAAAAGCACATAGAGAGACTTTGGCAGTGAAACCTTTCTCAACGTTTCTAAAGAAAAATGCCTGAGAGACAGAAAAGTCACAGGAGTTGAATAGAAGAATTAGGAGTACACTAGAATTGCACCAGACTCTAGAGCTGGGAGACACTGATGAACAGAAGAAGACCAGCAGCATGGAAATTATTGAGTAAATATGAGATTACAGCATTAATTACATTTGCAAAATAGGACTGCATAAGAAAAAGTGGAAATAATAGACTTTTGTTGACTTTGTTATACTTGTGGGGAACTGAAAGGCATTTACCTCACTTCATGTCATTAATGTTTGAAAGGACACTAACTGAAGGAGAACAGAAAAGGAAAGGATAACTGTAAGTAAAATAATTTCTGTTCTTAACAGTATTTCTATAAAAATGTTCATGATATAAATTGCATGTCTTATAGTAAAGCATTTTTAGTTATTGTATGCCATAAATATACTGAAGTAAACCTTTGCCTTTTTTCTTTGTTTCTTTCTTTCTTTGTTTCTTTCATCTTTTTTAGTAGTAAGAAATGTAGGCATTACAAAACAAATAGAGAAAAACAAGGATAGACAAAGGCATGTTTAAGTTAATAGGTTGCAATATTTGGTTGTTGAGGTCGGGGATGAGATGCAAAAGTGCACAGATCATAACATATGTAGAGTTCATATGTTTTCTCTTACTTTTACAGAGGTGAATGTCTAGATTAAGACCAGTAGCTTAATCTAATAGCAAGTTTTAAGTGAAAATAAGTAAATAAGAGAACAATGAATGCAATTAAATGTTTTCCTTTAGCAATAAATGTTGGAAATCTTTTTCTTATATTTCCATGGAGACAAGATGATTATAGGGTCAATAAAAAAGCCAAAGCACTGATTTCTTCAAGGCTAAAAGTTAATGTTTTCTGAAAACATGCAATTTGTTTTTTCACAACTGGGAGGGGAATAAAGATACAAACAACAATTAGTGTAAGTAGGAGTACAGGCACTAACATGCATCTTAGCATAGATAACCTCAACTTTAAGTTAGATAAGGCCTGTGCTTGCAGCTACATATTTGGGACAATTGTTCCTATTAGGAGAGTTAAACTTCATTATTGGAAGATGTACATAGCTTTGTGTATTTGTATTATGATAAAAGGTTATAGGGTATTCTGGGGTATGTTTGTTTTTTGTTTGAAAGTTTTCATTAAAACCAAAGTTTTGTAAAAGTCTTGTAAAATGTGATATAGGTTCAAATGGAGGTAAAATGTATAAACTGTATAAAAGACCATTTTGCCAAACATTACTGGGGACATGTATCACAAAAGCTAGAAACAGACAATTACAAAAGTTGTCATGTGTAATAGGTGGGAATAATGACTTCTTGTCATAATGGTGACAGTATTCCATATTATATTGGAATGCAAATGATCTCACATTTATAGACAAAAAGAACGAATATTTAATTATATTAAGAAATGCAGAGTGCACATAGCAATGCTATAACATGTGTTTAGAAAGAAATGAACATGTGAATTTGACAAAGAAAGGATTCAAGGATGGATATCCAGTAGAATATCAGGGACAAAGGAAAACAGGAGTACCTATATTAATTGCTAGAGGAGCTCCAACACTGACAGAAGAGGAAAAACAGATAATAATGGTAAATTTGGGGTAGTAAGGGGCTACTGTCAAGGAATGAGGATTATGCTGGCATGTATTTATATTCCATCTAAAACTGCTATTACCGAGCTTAAGAAAATCTGGGGAGAAATAATCAGCTTTCAGCAAAGAATATTATTTATAGATGGGGAGTTTAATTTGATTTGCAACAATAAGGGTGTATCTGGGGGTCTAGAATGGAAAACATAACAAAAGAGAGTAGACTTGTGAAGAAATTTATGAAAATATTTGGTATGGAAGACATAGATTCAGTAGTAGGGACTGAAAGAAAATATTATTCCCCAAGAAATGTGTGTATTTAATTGAGAGCTTTGACACACATCAAATAATTATTTTAGTGCATGCACAAATAATAATTAAGACAAAAATGCAGGGTAATGAAGTAAAAATGAGAAACTGGTGCATCTCCACCTACCTGTTAAAAAGAGAAGAATTTAAGAACTGGGTAGTGGAAATTATATGGGAGTTATTATAGAAGAAGTTATAGCTACTGAATGGGATAAAATGAAACTGGAATTTAAAAATAGGGTAAAAATAAAAGAAAAAGAGATATGGTTAAGAAATAATAAGAATTATTTAGAGGGGCTGACAAAGGTAAAAGTATTGCAGAAGAATGATAATCCAGAGGAGAACAGAATGTAAAACATACTGCTGTTGTTGTTGTTGGGTTTTGATAGAGAGAAAGAATTTGGAAATGTAAACAAAGATAAACACCAAAATGTCCAAACAAAGGTTTGCAGTATTAAGCGAAGTCAAAAGCTAATGTTCACCAGAAGACAATTTAATGAAGCGCTTTTCGTCTGCACTGTGTGCAGACTTCTTCAGACATACAAAAAACTTTTACAAACTTCCTTTAAAACATTTAAACTGGTATAATGAACCAATCATAACACACAATTAATTAAGGTGATTAATTAGAGCTGCTGCATTGATTGTTAGCATGCACCATGAAGTAAGCTCAAAGTAAACTTTTATGCAAAACCCTCCATGAAGAACTGGAACAGTGATTGTCAAACACAGTAAAGAAACTTCATAACAAAAGCATAAACTTAAAAATTAACACAGTAAAAGTGAACAAAAGTTCACAAACCAAAACTCATACTAAAATTTTAAACTTATATAACAGATAAAATAAACCAAACAAATGTATGTAAGCAAATTACAGCAGATATATACATAGTTCATTAATGGTAAGCCAGGGAAGTTACTTAACCATATCTTACCCTCACCTTTTCAAACTTTTCAATTTAAGAATACTGCTTATAGAGCAGGACTCATTGAGACCTGGGAAGATACAAGCATTTAGTTTGATTTGCCAGGTTAGTTCTAATTCTTCTAACAAGAGGTGTAAGGGTGCGCCCCTTCTGTCGTTATTCACCTGGTCTATTGCTAGAAATTTGAAACTATGATTCTTATATTTTGAAGTATGTTTGGCTAGTGCATTGTCCAATTTGTTCCTAGTTATTGCATATTGATGTTCATAAATGCATTCACGGAGCCTACGCTCAGTTTTTCCAACATAGAATGCAGGGCAACCTTGACATACTGCCATATACACTACCATTTTGGAGTTACAATTATACCTGCTCCTTACCTTACATTGAAAGTTCTGTGTAGTGACTCTGTTAGTCTCTATTATGTATTTATAGTAATTGCAACTTTGGCATTTGTACATGCCAACAGTTCTTGTAAAGTTAGAAACAGGTTGTTCTAACAGTGACTTCAAGTTCTTACCCCTTCTAAACGTAATAATGGGGTGGTCACCAACTTTAGTTGCAAAAGTGGGATTACTCATGAATTATGCCCAATTTTTCTTAATGCTCTTGATACATTGATAACTAGATGAATTAAATGTCAAAATGAGTTTTGGACTAAAGTATGAAGGTTTGTCCAAGTGGATTACAGTACACCCTTCTGTTGGTGAATGGGTGTTGGTGCCTTGGTTCAACTGATGGTGTTTTATGGTCAATAAGGGTTTATAAATGCCATTAAGTCTTTTAACTGTAACTTCCTTGACTAGTTCATCAAGGAGTTTTATAGGGTATCCCCTATGTGTGAACATACTCGTAAGTAGTTCACATTCTTTGTGGAAGTCATCATCTTGACTCACTATACGGGCTGCTCTAACAAGTTGACCTTTTATCACTGATCGTTTCTGATGGCTAGGGTGACAACTTGTAAAATGCAAGAAGGAATTTGAGTATGTGGTTTTCCTGTGAATGTTAGCTACAAAATTACATGCTTCGCGATTTTTCGACAATAAGATGTCTAAATAAGTTGTAGTTACATCACTATAAGAAGAAGTGAAGCTCAAACAGTGTGTAGAGTTGTTGAATTTATCCAACATCATGTTACTGATGTTGACATCACCTTTAACTAAAATAAAAATATCTTCCAAATAGTGAGTGTAAAATGTGATGTATTTCATTAGTTCAGGATCCTTAAACACAAACTCGGTTTCCCAGTGTGCCATGACTGCATTAGCTATGCTCGCCCCATAAGGAGAGCCCATGGCAACACCCACTTTTTGCAAGTAAAAATTCTCACCAAACATGAAAAAGTTATTGTACAAAATTATTTCAAGTAGTTCTACAACCACAGAGATTTCCATTTTGGTGGATCCATTTCCTTGAGCACTAAAATGACTCATTTAATGCCAGTGTCATGTGGTATACACATGTAAAGGTCCTTCACATCGACCGTGAGGAAGTTGTTACTTGTATCAAATGCTATCTTATCAATTTTCTCAAGGAAAGACCATGAGTCCTTGCAAATCTGAGTTTCAAAAACAAGATATTTCTGTAGTATAGAGTCAACAAACTTGGCACATGGGTAGGTAGGAGAACCACGACCATCAACTAATGGTCTCATTGGAGGATCAGTGATGCTTTTATGAATTTTGGTATACCAAAAAGGTACAGAAACCTTGGGTAAATAGTGGTCATGTAGCTGAACATTTTTTGTTCAATCCTACCTTCAACAAACATGTCCTCTATGCTGCTCTTTAAGAATTTGACAGAGTAAGCTGGGATTATAAATAGGGCAACGGAAGCATTTACATTCCCTGAAACAACAATAAGGTTAATTAGGAGAACATATGAAGGATTGGAGGCAAAAATCAAAGAGGGAGAGTTCCTCTCTGATAAGTTGTGCCTGAACAGGGAAATCATGCAGGGATATCCCCTTCTTTATTTGTCATAAATTTAGAAACATTGGTGAAGAAAATAAGGGACTCAGAAATTGAAGGATATAATTGGTATGGTAATCAAGAAAAGTTGGCTTTATTTGCATAGGATATTATTTTCTACCTGACAAAATCACAAAAGGACATCTCAGTGTTCTGGAATATTCTGAGACAGTTCTGAGTTTTTTCAGGATGTAAAATTAATGAAGATAAAACAAATGCTATAGCTGTAAATTATGTACCCACTGGTCTACTTCTAAATTTCAAACTTTTACAAGTTTGAATTGCTTATGGTCAAGACTATAAGATCGAACTTGGGAATGTTTCAACTGTTTAAATGGAGATCGCCCTACAGAGTGGAAAGGTATGTTTACCATTTTAAAGGTATATTTACCGTTTTCCTCACTGTGGTGCGATCTGGGAGTTGGTATATTTAATTAGCAGGGGGTGTGGAGGGTGTAGGATGGCTTGACCCCCCCCTGCCTAAACGTAAAAAAAGAAATGTTTTTTTTTTATTTTTATTTTTTCTTATCTCAATTTTGGACTTTCACAAGTTTGATCTTATGGTCTTAACCACAAGCAATATGATCTTGTGAAAATTAAAAATTTAGAAGTAGACCCATACCCACACATTAATTGATTCAGCAGTACCCATATTTATGGGGAAATGATAATGGAGTATGGGTTAGAAAGCACTCTGTTATGGCAGTTCAGGATAGGTGGCAAGAGACTAAACAAAAGATAATATGAAAATGGAGAAACTGGAGGCTCTTCCTTATTGATATAGATTGCAAAACACAATCAGTAAAAATGTCATTAGCCCCTTTAGTTTTATACACACATCAGGCATAGTTTTATCAATTAGAGCATACGTTTTGGATAGTAATTAATAAAGAGTGGATGTTGTTGTCTGGGAGGCAAGAAGGTATGAGTCATTTGAGATAAGATGATCCTTCCAATAGAACAAGGTGGTTTAGGATTATCTGATTTGAAGGTATATATTAGAGCTACATAGTTAAGGCTTTTATACATAACACAAATAGAAAGCTACAATTCAAAAAAGAAAGAGGTGATGATGAAGCAGGGGAAATTCAAGAACTAAGGAGAGAGTGGGATTTTGGATGCAGATCCTTAAGAAGAATAACAACAGTCATACAGAATGCTATATGCATAAAGTAGCAGAAAGTATACTTTCTTATCCTCAATAGTCCACTTTATCATCTTTATGGCTCTTCTTTGGCCTATCAGTTTTTGTGATCTTTGTGGACTACTACTTCCTTCTACAACAGGAGGCCATCCTCCCCCAGGGCCTGTCCCCATTGTAAATTGGCCCTAGGTGTGAGTGCGTGTATGTGTGTGCCTTCCATGGAAGGTTGGATGCCGGGCTGGCAACTCGACACCGTAAAACTCCACTGCCAGTCATGAGTGGACTGGTGATCCTCTGTGGTGACCCCTAAATGAGAAAAGCTGAAAGAAGAAGAAGAAGAAGAAGATTATTGCTGAAATTGAATTCTTCCTCAAGTCTTTGTGAGTAACTTCACAAGGCTGACCCTGTTTTTTACAAAATCTCACCAAGACAACACTGATATATAGACTATATTTATATAGCATGTATCATAGACCGAAGTAGGTTAAACATTAAAAAAGAGAGATGGGTGCACAAGACCCAGGATAAAAAAGTGCCCAATCCTGGTAGGCACACTGGTGCCAGGACTGGAAAAGATGACAATGTAGAATCCTCAAAATACAGAAACATTCCTACAATGGGGACAGGCCCTGCGGGAGGATGGCCTCCTGTTGTAGAAGGAAGTAGTAGTCCACAAAGATCACAAAAACTGATAGGCCAAAGAAGAGCCATAAAGATGATAAAGTGGACTATTGAGGATAAGAAAGAAATTATGTATTGTTGCTATTATGCAAAAATCCCAGAATTTCCAGACAATAGACATACAAAATGATTAAGAGAGAAATTAGAAGAAAGAAAAATACTTCCACAAGAAAAACTGTCAGAAGCTTCAAATAAACATTTATATTCATTAATACAACAGATTTGTGAAAAACAGTATGTAGATCAATAAATGTTGATCTGTTTGGAAAAAGAAACATCTGAGGAAGTGCGAAAATATAAACAACAAAACCTAGAGATTTTTAAAAAGTATGAAAAAGAAATATGGACATGGGAAAGAAAGAGAGATTTGATATGGTACAATATTTATGCAAAGGAGAAAGCCAAATTAATCAATATAAAGAAGGCAGCCCCAAAGATATTCAAAGCGAAATACAGCCAAAGACATCCAGATATGGAACATTTCACAATTAAAAAAGTTAATATCACAAAGAGGGAATGTAGAAAAGAAGATTAGTAAAGTAGAAGTTAAAAAAATAGAAGTTGAAGTTATGGAGTGCCTGTGAAGTGAAGGATCTGGTATAGAATGTCTAACACAGATTATGTCACAACATGATGGAATGAGTCCCCAAAGTAAGGAGAAGCAGGAAGATCAGGAGACATCTGAAGAAGAAATATGGACATGGGAAAGAAAAAGAGATTTAATGTGGTGTAATATTTATGCAAAGGAGAAAGCAAAACTAACAAATACAAAAAGAACAGCACCAAAGATATTTGAAAAGAAATACAGGCAAAGGAATCTGAACTTTACAATACAAAAAATAAGAAGACAAGGAGGAAAAGGAGAAAATGAGATTAGTAATGGAGAAGTTAAAAAAATAGAAACTGAGGTTATGTAGTGCCTGCAAAGTAAAGGATTCAGTGTAGAAAATCTAATCCAGAAAGCACCACAATAGGATAGAGCAATGGATATCCAAATTAAGGGTAAACCAGTGGAGCAGGAAGCAATTGGTCAGGTGCCATATGAAGATATTTTGGGGGCTTCCACAGGAAACCAGTACAGATGTTCTCTTGAAGCAGACAGAAGGGGAAGGAACAGTAAACTGTGGAAACTCTGAAGCAGTCAATGTTGAGTATTGATAGGCCAGTGAGTTCTCATGTGACAGAGCAACGGATGGCACAGGATGAAATTGAAGAGACTGTGCCACAGGAAGAAGCTACAGAACTTTCTATAGAATGCCCGCAGGAAATGGAAAACAAAAAGTTTGCCCTCAGTTTAGAAGAAAATGAGCTAAGAGAAGAGATGCTTGATTTAATAGAGATAGACAAATTAAGATCAATGAAAGAAATAGACTGCAGAAGGTTAACAAAAACCCAAAAAGTCAGACGTTTGAATAAACAAATGAACACAGTAATTAGGACTGTCCATAGAGATCCATGCAGTATAACAGAAATAAACAGGATACATTACTGTGCAACTAAATTAATAACTGATAAAGTTGTACCACAAGAACACAGGGTAGTGAGGGAAAGGAAGGGGAGAAATTGAATACTATCATGGAAGAATCGAACAGAGAAAACTATAAAGCAAATTAAGATAAGAAGTGTCACTGTTAGAAGACTATAGAAGAGGGAACAGTTCAACAAATATACTAAGAAAGATAGACATTATAAAAGCTATGCACAGTATTAGAACAAACCAGGATCTATCATGCACTATCTCAAATAATAAACTAAAAATCTCAACACAGCGGAAAAACTTAGAAGATACACAGATAAATATAAAGGAAAAGTACAAAATAAGCAATTTACTGATGATCCAAAAAAGTTTTATATACAATTGGGAAACAAGGTAAAAAGAATTGAAAGACCACCAATAAAAAAGAAATAGATTCATTTTGGAGAAGTATCTATGAAGATCCTGTGGAACATAACAAAGATACTAAATGGATAGAAGCAGTAAAAGAAAGAATAAGAAGTTTAAAGGTACAGGATATGAAATGGGATGAAGTAACTGCCAGAGAGATTGAAACAAAGTTAAGAAAAGCCTCTAATTGGAAAACCCCAGGGCCAGATGCAATACCTAACTTTTGGTTAAAAGTATTAACATCTTTGCAATGAGATTTAGCCATGAGTAAGAACTATTTATATGGGCACCCTGAATAGACACCAGCCTGGCTAACAACAGGAAAAACAATGCTCCTACTTTAGGACTGAACCTGCAAGTTACCCTAAAAATTATAGACCAATAACTTGCCTTCCAACAATGTATAAATTATACACAGGAATTGATGCCAACAGAGTTTATAGTCTCAATTATGGTAGTAGAACAAAAAGGGCAATAAAAGAAAGTCATATGGAATAAAGGATCATTTGTTGTTAAATAAAGTCATACTGGAGAACTGTAAAAAGAGGAAAAATCTAAGTATGGCATGGATCTACTACAAAAAAGCATTTGATAGTATCCCACATTCATGGACAGAAGAGTGCTTAAAAATGTATAAGATACACCTTACACTGATCGACTACATTACAGTGACCATGAAACAATGGCAAACCACTTTGCAATTAAGGCATGATAAAGGACAAATTATTATGCCAGGGATAAAAATTCAGTGAGGATATTCCAGGGTGACTCTCTGTCACCGCTGCTATTCTGCCTTGCCCTTAACCCATTAAGCTGTCTACTTAACAGCTTAGGCCATGGCTATAATTTGGCTCCTAGAAAACAACAAAGTATAAAGGCTTCTCATCTCTTTTTGTCAATGATTTAAAACTGTATAGCTCATCAGATGAGGAACTGATTAAGGGGAATCGGAGAAAAAACCCAAAGTGCGGGCTAACCCCCCATAGGGCAAAACTGCTATACAACTGGTTGCATGTTACAGACCACCCTCCCAATCTCAAGAACCCCACTCAGCCTTCCTGAAGACATTGGGAAGATATGAATGTCTCACCAATAACATCATCATATTGGGAGACTTCAACTACCCTAACATAGACTGGGTGCACTATTCTAGCCCTAACACCTAGCCCAAAGGTTCCTGGAATTCATAAACTCAAATGCAATGGAACAGCTAGTCACCTCTCCCACAAGGGGGATAATATACTAGACCTGATCATCACAAACATAGGGACAAAATGCTCCACAATCGAAGTATTGCCCTCACTGGTGAGATCTGACCACAAACTAATCACCCTGGATATACATTTACCACCTCCACCCCAGCACAAAAGACTACAGTGAGAAACATCTCAAAAGCCGACTTTACACTTCTCAAGACTGAGATGGTATCATTTAAGCCCTCAGGGCCAATGGAAACCACATCCCACAATGCTGAATCCTACACAAATGCTTTCTATGGACATCTCCAAGAATGCATGGATCGCAATCCCAAAATAAAACCAAGACCCTCTCCACCAAAGGAGCATCCTGTCTGGTGGACCCCAGCCATAAACAAACTGTATAACAAAAAGGAAGCTACTGCAAGACAGAGCAAAATCCCATAAAGGAAGGCATCTGTGATCAGCACTAGTAGAAAGCTACGTTCTCTCATAAAATATCCAAGGCCAACTTTGAGAGAAAATCGCCAAGGACACTAAAGATAACCACAAGGCATTCTTCAGTTATGTTAGAAACCTGGGCAGAAACACTCAGATATGCTCAGAGTTAGTACACAATGACAAAAATTTACCAACCCACAGATATTGCCAACATTCTGGCAGACAGGTTCAGTGCAAATTTCTCCCCTCCCTCACCTCCAAAAGAAGAAATACTCATCCCAGCTGTATGTAACCTCCCTGTCATCTCTGATGTCAAGGTGAGAACCGCCCTCAACAAAGCAAAAAACACAGCATCTATGGGACCTGATGGTATCCCTGGCTGCATGATACGTGAACTCCAAGAGGAGCTAAACCCGCATATAAGAATGCTATTTAACCTTAGCCTTACTACAGGATATGTACCTGAACACTGGCGTACAGCAACAGTGGTACCACTCCACAAGGGAGGCTCCACTACAGACCCTGGGAACTACCACCCCATAAGCTTGACCAGCCTGGTTTGCAAAGCTATGGAAAGAATTATTATGGAACTCATAAACAACGACATTGGGGACCTACAGACACTTGATCCCACCCAGTTCAGCTTTGTAAAAGGCAGATCCTACCTTTTGAACCTGGTTGACTTTTTCGAAACAGTCACTAGAGCCATTGACGAGGGCAAGGCAGTCCATACAACCTACCTGGACTTGGCTAAAGCCTTCGACACAATACCCCACTCAGGGATCATAGAAAAGCTAAACAGCTTAAAAGTAAATCCATATGTCACAAGATGGGTTGCAAACTGGCTAAAGAACAGAACCCATAAAGTCAAGATTGCGGGAGCCATGTCAGACTCAAAGCCAGTCACAAGTGGTGTCCCACAGGGCTCTGTCCTGGGACCCCTCTTATTCGGCATTTACTTCTCAGATGTGAAAGCAAACATGGGAGGGTTGTGGCTGACAAAGTTCGCAGATGACTGCAAACTAGGCGCCATAGTCGATACACCATCTGACACATACATCCTACAGAAAGGCCTCACTGAAACGGGCAACTGGTGCCGGAATCACGGCCTTAAACTGAATGCCAAGAAATGTATAGTCATCCCCTTTGGGAAAAACAAAATACCCACAAATTATCACATAGACAGTAACCCACTGAGTACCAAAAAAGTAATCAGAGACCTGGGGACCCAAGTTGATAGCGACCTCTCATTTGACACCCACGTTGCCAAAGTGGTTAGAAAGACTTTCTACCTTGCTCACCTTATCATGAAGGGGTTCACATCCAGATCAAAGGAGGTCATCGTGCCCCTGTACTCCTCCCTTATCAGGCCCATGATTGAGTGCAATGCCCCATTTGGTATGTACCTTACCCGGCACTTACAACAGCTGGAGAGACCCCAGAAGTACTTCACCAAGAGGATCAAGGGTTTCCAACATATGTCATATGCTGCCAGGCTAAAGAAACTCCAGTTCTATTCAGTAGCATACCGCCTGCTCAGAGGTGATCTGTGCCTGACATACAAGGCCATGTCCAACCAGGAATTGATGGACATGCTCCACCTCAAAAATCAAAATCCATAAGAACCACGACTGCCAAAGATTTAAACCTCAGTACAA
The DNA here is from genome assembly GCF_019279795.1 of Protopterus annectens. Classification (NCBI taxonomy): domain Eukaryota; kingdom Metazoa; phylum Chordata; order Ceratodontiformes; family Protopteridae; genus Protopterus; species Protopterus annectens. The sequence continues at coordinate 560,038,147 of NC_056725.1, forward strand.
ACATGAATAGAACATGCTGGAGGGACAGATTCATAACTCAGAGGCTTCCCATACTCTGGAACAAAATCCCAGTCCATGTTAGGCAGAGCCCCTCACTGACTCTCTTCAAGAGAAATCTTGATGAGTGGATGGGAGATCGTAGGTTTAATGAGGGTCACCCTGTATCGCTACTTAACAGAGGCACAGTAAACTAATTTTAATAAGTAAGGGGGTCTTCAATGTGTCACTACTAGACAAAGGCACAGTATTCTAAATTTATTCTATACACCTTAGTACCACTACATGGGGTGGCGAAAGCCACATCTCTAGGGCTAGGCTTGCAAATGCCTCAGGGCAGATCGCCTAGTACTAAACTATGAAACTATGAAGAGGCTTCAAATAAACATTTATATTCATTAATACAACAGATTTGTGAAAAACAGTATGTAGATCAATAAATGTTGATCTGTTTGGAAAAAGAAACATCTGAGGAAGTGCGAAAATATAAACAACAAAACCTAGAGATTTTTGAAAAGTATGAAAAAGAAATATGGACATGGGAAAGAAAGACAGATTTGATATGGTACAATATTTATGCATAGGAGAAAGCCAAATTAATCAATATAAAGAAGGCAGCCCCAAAGATATTCAAAGCGAAATACAGCCAAAGACATCCAGATATGGAGCATTTCACGATTAAAGAAGTTAATATCACAAAGAGGGAATGTAGAAAAGAAGATTAGTAAAGTAGAAGTTAAAAAAATAGAAGTTGAAGTTATGGAGTGCCTGTGAAGTGAAGTATCTGGTGTAGAATGTCTAACACAGATTATGCCACAACATGATGGAATGAGTCCCCAAAGTAAGGAGAAGCAGGAAGATCAGGAGACATCTGAAGAAGAAATATGGACATGGGAAAGAAAAAGAGATTTAATGTGGTGTAATATTTATGCAAAGGAGAAAGCAAAACTAACAAATACAAAAAGAACAACACCAAAGATATTTGAAAAGAAATACAGGCAAAGGAATCCGAACTTTACAAAAAATAAGAAGACAAGGAGGAAAAGGAGAAAATGGGATTAGTAATGGAGAAGTTAAAAAAATAGAAACTGAGGTTATGTAGTGCCTGCAAAGTAAAGGATTCAGTGTAGAAAATCTAATCCAGAAAGCACCACAATAGGATAGAGCAATGGATATCCATATTAAAGGTAAACCAGTGGAACAGGAAGCAATTGGTCAGGTGCCATATGAAGATATTTTGGAGGCTTCCACAAAAAAACAGTATAGATGTTCTCTTGAAGCTAGACAGCAAGGGAAGGAACAGTAAACTGTGGAAACTCTGATGCAGTCAATGTTGAGTATTGATAGGCCAGTGAGTTCCCATGTGACAGAGCAACAGATGGCACAGGATGAAATTGAAGAGACTGTGCCACAGGAAGAAGCTACAGAACTTTCTATAGAATGCCCGCAGGAAATGGAAAACAAAAAGTTTGCCCTCAGTGTATAAGAAAATGAGCTAAGAGAAGAGATGCTTGATTTAATAGATAGAGATAGACAAATTAAGATCAATGAAAGAAATAGACTGCAGAAGGTCAACAAAAACCCAAAAAGTCAGACGTTTGAAAAAACAAATGAACACAGTAATTAGGACTGTCCATAGAGATCCATGCAGTATAACATAAATAAACAGGATATATTACTGTGCAACTAAATTAATAACTGATAAAGTTGTACCACAAGAACACAGGGTAGAGAGGGAAAGGAAGGGGAGAAATTGAATACTATGAGGGAAGAATCGAACAGAGAAAACTATAAAGCAATTAAGATAAGAAGTGTCACTGTTAGAAGACTATAGAAGAGGGAACAGTTCAACAAATATACTAAGAAAGATAGACATTATAAAAGCTATGCACAGTATTAGAACAAACCAGGATCTATCATGCACTATCTCAAATAATAAACTAAAAATCTCAACACAGCGGAAAAACTTAGAAGATATGCAGATAAATATAAAGGAAAAGTACAAAATAAGCAATTTACTGATGATCCAAAAAAGTTTTATAGACAATTGGGAAACAAGGTAAAAAGAATTGAAAGACCACTAATAAAAAATAAATAGATACATTTTGGAGAAGTATCTATGAAGATCCTGTGGAACATAATAAAGATACTAAATGGATAGAAGCAGTAAAAGAAAGAATAAGAAGTTTAAAGGTACAGGATATGAAATGGGATGAAGTAACTGCCAGAGAGATTGAAACAAAGTTAAGAAAAGCCTCTAATTGGAAAACCCCAGGGCCAGATGCAATACCTAACTTTTGGTTAAAAGTATTAACATCTTTGAAATGAGATTTAGCCATGAGTAAGAACTATTTATATGGGCACCCTGAATAGACACCAGCCTGGCTAACAACAGGAAAAACAATGCTCCTACTTTAGGACTGAACCTGCATGTTACCCTAAAAATTATAGACCATTAACTTGCCTTCCAACAATGTATAAATTATACACAGGAATTGATGCCAACAGAGTTTATAGTCTCAATTATGGTAGTAGAACAAAAAGGGCAATAAAAGAAAGTCATATGGAATAAAGGATAATTTGTTGTTAAATAAAGTCATACTGGAGAACTGTAAACAGAGGAAAAATCTAAGTATGGCATGGATCGACTACAAAAAAAGCATTTGATAGTATCCCACATTCATGGATAGAAGAGTGCTTAAAAATGTATAAGATACACCTTACACTGATCGACTACATTACAGTGACCATGAAACAATGGCAAACCACTTTGCAATTAAGGCATGATAAAGAACAAATTATTATCCCAGGGATAAAAATTCACTGGGGATATTCCAGGGTGACTCTCTGTCACCGCTGCTATTCTGCCTTGCCCTTAACCCATTAAGCTGTCTACTTAACAGCTTAGGCCATGGCTATAATTTGGCTCCTAGAAAACAACAAAGTATAAAGACTTCTCATCTCTTTTTGTCAATGATTTAAAACTGTATAGCTCATCAGATGAGGAACTGAAAGTGCAACTGCAAGTTGTCAAAACTTTTTCAGATGAAATAAGAATGTCATTTGGTCTTGATAAATGTGCAAAAGCAACCTTTAAAGCAGGAAAACTGCAGCACCAAGAAAACATCAGTTTGGGACAAGAATGTGATATAAAATAACTTGAGGAAGAAGGAGTGGTATAAATATTGGGAAAAAAAGAGTTTACAGTCATATTTAAATATGTTACCAATACATGTAACTCTGTACGAATTGCAGAAGGAGTAATTACTGGGCACATTGCGGGTGCTGCAAAGATCACTTCTGGCTGACATCAAAACTTGAAACAATACTAATTTCATGAACTTTAGTCGTATTTTGACTTAGGAATGGGGTTCATTCCTGACATGGTATTAAAAACCCAAAAGATTTGGAGAAATTAAAAAAGTGGAGAAATATTATATGTGTGAAGTAGCTGAAAGTATACTATGAACTAAGCCAACATGAGAACGGAGAAAGGAGATTCTGATGATGACTGCAATTAGGGTTATAGAGAACAGGCAAGAGGGAGCTGTAATTTACTGTAGGAAGCTGGCAAAGGAACCAATGTGTTGGGAACAAATAATCAGAGAGGGAACAAATACATCGTGAGGGAAAGGTAATAGAATCAGAAGAGAATGAGAAGACATTTGCACTACAGGCGAGAGACTGCCTTCCTTATCAGGGATTGATATCAGAGTATAAGCAAAGGGAAAGGGGTAGTGGAATCCTAAGTGAAACATCTCTACTGATTGAATTTTTAGTTGACTCTAGAACAGAACCTGCTGTTAAAAAGGAATAATTAGTAGGGCATATAAAATATTGCACAATAACATACATGAATCAATTAGAGGAGGATAGAAAAGATTAGGAAAGAGACATTAGAGAAGCAATTTGGAAAAAAACAATGGGAGGACATTTGTATGGCTCTCAAAATGCAGCAAAGTCTAGACGATTTAGGAGTTTTTCTTGGAAGTATTTGTATAGCTACTTCTGTACCCCAAGCAGAATTCAAATAACTTTTCCTCAAGTAAATGGCAAATGTTGGAGGTGTGATGGGGAAGAAAGAGGTAGTTGAGAGTACATGTTTTCAGAGTGTAATGAGTTGGCAGAGTTTAAAAATTCCCTACAGAGTGCTCTGTCAGAATTACTGGGCAAGCAAATGAGTGTACGTATGGAAAGTATGGAAAGCATTTATTTATGTATTTATTTTTGTTGGGATACAGGACCTGAATTGCTTAGACATAGATTGTAACAGAGATAAAAGAGCAGTAAGTGGGATTTTTAGAAAAGTCTAGGCTCAATTTACACAGAAAAATGGAAATTGTGGGAACAAAACATGCAGGAAAAAAATTTGAGGAGGAATGAGGTTTATGAAAAAGCAAGAATTTAACTAGTTATGTAATACTGGATTAATTATATAATATATAAGAATATATGTGATGTATAATGTTTGCAAATGTGAACTTGTTAATATGGTTTGTTTCCTTTTATATAAATGTAGGCTTGCCTGTGTCATAAGTGATAATTCAAAAAGGTGTTTAAAAAAAACCTTGGATAAATCCTGATATGCCCACATCCAGCAGTATATTGCTGCTTAATAATATAACAGATAATATACAAAATTATGGAATATCTGTACATGATGACAAGAAATAAATATGAAACTAGAAGTGAAGAGTGTTTTATTCAAACCTCTTCGTAGTCTTCCACAAAACATGGCCCTGGCCCAACAATCAAGGAGCCTCAATCCTCACCACTAACACCAGAGATGGCATCTCATATGAGAGGAAAGGATAACAGATACACACAGTAAAGTGTAATTTCCCTTAAGAGCACACAGAGATCACAGTCATTCCGGGGCTGGTCACTCCCTTGCTCCCCAGATCCTCACTAAGACTCCCCACTGGCAGAGCTATAGGGTCCAGATCTCAGCCTAGCTGGCAAGCTAAAACCTCCAGTACCCTCTCTGTCCAACCAGTGCTTCATGTAGCTGACACACACACACACACACACACACACACACACACACACACACACACACACACACACACACACACACACACACACACACACACACACACTTTGAGATAAGTATTTATACAACTTCACAGACACTCCTGGGAAAGGCTGACACAGATTCTCCAACTGTGCCCCTATACCCAAACTATATAGTAGTAATTCCTGCCACCACCAGCTAATAATTATCAGCTACCCAATGGCAATTAAAAGGGTGTCCAATTATTACTGTGCAATATTATTATCCAATAGTAGTGTAACTAAGCAATCAAGGTTTATTGGAAGGGCTTATTACAGGATCACTTATAAGCATGCAATGTACTCTAGAGCTTAATTTATCTCTACATAAACCAGCCACAGTTGAAAAGGGTTTACAATATTTAATAATAAATATTAGAAACACAAGACAATACTACTACACCACAGTGCTATTCAAGAGTTCAGAGCTCACACAGAAACTTAAAATAATTCAGTAGTACAGTTCTGACATAACAGAAAAAACACTTAGTCTAATCTTTATAGTCCTAGCTATTTCTACAAGAAAACACACTTCTAAGATAACTTACTTAAGACAACAGGCAGAGTGCTGATAAGTTGGATATCAAGACAAAAATGCTTAACAATCTCTGACTCTCACTGTTTAAATTGAAACTCCAGTTCTGATAAACATTACATCATCTTTTTCACCCTTCCTGGACTTTCAAGGCTACACATTAACTGCATTTACATTCTTTTACACTTAGAGCAATAAAGGACATTCTACATGTAAATTCTGGTCATTAACTTTAGCCTTAAAACAATAGGCAGGAAGCCCCCATCCAGCAGGACTGGAGCCGACTTGTAAAACATCAAAGGCAGTGATGAAATAATTTTAATTTCAAAGGACCAACAAGAATTGCTTGACTTAGCTTTCTTTAGAGCAGATGGCAATGTTGCCACATTGTTTTAAGTTCAACATTCACAGTACTTACAAATAACAGAATTATGTACCAAATTCTATTTGGCTGGGCTGGCAGCCTTCACCCATCTCTACCCAATCTTCACAGCTCTCCCCCCCCTGGAGAACTCAAGCTAGTTTTTCAAGTGACCCTTGAGAAATGCTGCTTGAAAGGGTTAAGTCTATCTGAGTGTACCTCACCCCATTCCCCGTCTTGAGAGCCGATCTGCATTGGCATTGCTAATCCCACTGTGGTGCTGCACTGACATATCACATGCTTGCAACCCCAGGCTCCATCTTAGCAACTTGGCATTTTGCTGGCTGGCTCTGTTTAACCATGTTAGATGGTTGTGATCTGTCATAATAGTGAATTTTCTTCCATACAGATAAGGCTGAGGTTTTTGCAATGCCCACACTATGGCTAGACATTCCTTTTCTGCAGCTGCATAGCATTCCTCCCTGGGTTGGAGCCTATGACTGAGATAAACCACTGGGTGCTCTTCCCCTTCTGAAGAAATCTGGCTGAGTACAGCCCCCACCCCATGGTTTGAAGCATCCACTTGCACAACAAATTCTTTGCTGTAATCTGGACTGGCTAACACAGGGGGTCCTCCCAAAGCTTCTTTAACTTAGCTTCTGGAATGCCTGCTCACATGCTGGGGTCCAAACTACCTTATCTGGCCTGTTCTTCCTTGTCAGATCTGTGAGGGGAGCAGCTATGGTACTATAAGTGGGGACGAACTTTCTGTAGTACCCTGTTGTCCCTAAAAATGCCCTCACCAGATTTTTAGTAACAGGTGCAGGCCATGCCTGAATGGCTTCCACTTTGGCAAGTTCTGGCCTTATCTTACCACTCCCCACTCTATGTCGTAGGTAGCAGACCTCTGCCATACCCACCTGACATTTGCTCAGCTTAATGGTCAACCCTACCCTCTGTAGTCTGCCCAGTACCTCCCTGACATGCTGAAGGTGTTCTTGCCAGGAATGGCTGTAGATGGCAATAACATCTAGGTAAGCAAGAGCAAACCCTCCTGCTCCTGCTAGGATATTATCTACCAGCCTCTGGAAAGTCAAAGTGGCATTCTTCATCCCAAAGGGCATCTTTGCAAACTCATACAAGCCAAAAGGAGTCACAAAGGGTGACTTCTCTCTAGCAGTGGGAGTCAAGGGCACCTGCCAGTAACCCTTGGTAAGATCAATGGTTGTAAGATACTTAGCCCCACACAGCTGCTGTAGGGCCTCATCTGTCCTAGGCATGGGGTAAGCATCTGATTCTGTGTGACTATTTAATTTCCTGTAGTCCACACAGAACCTGGTGCTGCCATCCTTCTTGGCACCAGCACCACTGGGGAGGCCCAGAGACTGTTGGACTCTTGAATCACCCCTAGTTCCAACATCTCCTGTACCTCTTCCCTCAGAGTCTGTCTGACTCTCTCAGGCACCCTATAAGGGGCCTGCCTAATAGGCTGTGGGGTCCTGTATCCACCTGGTGCTGCACCAGGTGGGTGCACCCTGGTTTCCCAGTGAACATGTCCCCATATTCCTGCAACACTGCTCAGATTTCTCGAACCTGGGTAGGAGATAGCTGCTGGGACATTGCTAACCCTTCCACTAAGGTGTCAGCCCGAGCCTCACTGAGGAGAACAGTCACCAGATCTCCCTCAGACTTCTCCTGCAATCCACTGCAAATGCTCAGCACAAGGGCCTCCCTATCATGGTAAGGTTTCGTCATGTTAACATGGTACAATTTGTGCCCGTGCTATCTGCCTAGCAGTTCCACCATGTAGTTAACATCACTTACCTTTCTTACCACCTTGTAGGGACCCTCCCAAGCTGCTTGCAGCTTGTTGTGTCTGACAGGAATGAGAACCATTACCTGTTGCCCCACAGCATACTCTTTAGCTCGGGCATTCCTGTCATACCACACCTTTTTCTGTTGTTGGGCTTCTGCCAGGTTCTCCTGGGCCAAGCCCATGAGTTCCCTGAACCTTGTCCTGAGGTTTAGGATGTAAGCCACAACAGACTCCTTGTGAGACTCAAACTCACCTTCCCACTCATCTCGAATTAGATCTAGAGCTCCCCTCACCCTATGCCCATACAGCAACTCAAAGGGTGGAAAACCTGTGGATTCCTGGGGAATCTCTCTGTAAGCAAACAACAGATGGGGCAAATATTTGTCCCACTCTCTCTTAAACTGATCTGCAAATGCCCATAGCATGGACTTGATTGTAGAGTTTAACCTCTCAACAAGACCATTAGTCTGGGGATGGTAGGGGGTGGTCTTCATGTGCTTCACCCCACAGGACTTCCACAGACAAACCAACAGGTCTGACATGAAATTGGCACCTCTGTCAGACAGTATTTCTTTTGGGAAACCCACCCTGCTGAAAATCTCTAACAAAGCATTTGCCACCTTCTCTGCCTCAATGGAGGACAAAGCCACCACCTCAGGGTATTGTGTAGCATAATCCACTACCACTAAGGTATACTTTTTCCCTGTGGAACTTAGGGTACTCAGTGGACCCACAATATCTACAGCTACCTTGTAAAATGGCTCCTCAATCACAGGTAAAGGCATCAAAGGGGCTCTCACCTTGTCTTCTGTCTTGCCTACTTTTTGGCACTGCTCACAGGTTCTGCAGTACCCTGTTACATCTCTGGAAATTCCAGGCCAATAGAAGTTCTGCATAATATGCCTCTTTGTATGTTTTATGCCCATATGACCTGCAAAAGGAATATCATGGGCTATGGCTAGAAGTGCAGATGGTAGGGTCTAGGAATTACCAACTGCTGTAGTCTCTCACCTTCTATCCCTCCCTTATGGGTCCACTCTCTGTATAGTACCCCTTTGCCCCAGTATACAGATTCCCCCTTTCCTTGAGAATCAAGTGCCTCCCTAGCTACCTGCCTCAGGCCTTGCAATGTAGGGTCTGAGAGCTGAGCCTGTCTCAACTCTCTCCTTGTTACACTTCCCAGCTCCCTTTCCACAGGAAGTCTGGCATCCACTGACAGTGGTGCCTCACTGTCAGCCTGGGTTCTACTACTCACCTCTACCTTTGCAGTTACCCTATCCAAGGGAACATCAGTACCCACACGCAGCTGTGGCTCATCTTCAGTCTCTCTGCTACAGCGTAGCTCACTCCCTGAAGTAACCACCTCACCAGTCCTGGCTACAAGTATGCAGTCTGTCTGGGTCTCCCCCAGGCTACCAGACCCACATGCTTGTCTCCTAGCCTCACTGCCTGTAATTGCATAAGCACATGTTACTGCCTCATCCAAATCCTTCCCTCTCAGGACATCTGCAGGATGGTAGTTTAAACCCCTGTTGTCTCAAGACAACCTACTATTGGCATTTTGTCTTTCCCACTTACTGGCTCCCTTACCTTTGGTTCCCCACCTTGCCTCCGTGGATACCTGTATGCCACATGGCCCCACTGGTTGCATTCAAAACATTTAACCCTAGCTCCTGGACATGTACCTGGAATAGTGGCTTCCCTTGCTACTGGCAGATTCTGTTGTGGCAGTCTGTGCTGCCCACCATGGGTTCCTTTATACCCATAAGCAGTACTGGGGGTCCCCTTCCTGTGCAGGGCTGCCCTACTTGCCAGGTATAGGTCTCCCTTCTTCCCCAACTCATCTGAAGTAGCACATTGTCTATCAGCTAACCAGATCCTCATGTCCTCTGGCAAAGTGCTAAGGGCTTGTTCCCTCACCAAAAGGCCTGCCAGCCCTTCAAATGTGGTGACCTGACATCCACTCACTCAGCTATGAAAATAAGTGCTCAGTCCAGTAACATATTCACACACACTTTCATCTGCTTTGCATCTATGCTCATGAAACGTTTTCCTATACATTTCAGGTGTTAGCTTAAAACATTCTAAAAGCCTTTTTTACAGCAGTATAATCAAAACATGCAATGTCAGACATTTTAGCTAATGCATTTACAGCTTTACCATGGAGTAAGGGGGTCAGAAACCATACCCAGAACCTTTGGTCAACACTATACTGTTTGCATACTCTCTCAAGCATATGAATGAATCTATCAAAAGTATCCTCCTCTTTAAATTGCTGAAGAAATTTACTGACCTGTTGTGCTTCTGGAGTCCAGTTACTCCCTTCCCCATTACCTCCATGACTCTGGCGAAGAGTCAGCATTTCCCTCTCATGCATCCTCTGCCGCTCCTTTTCTTCGGCTTCTATCTCCAAATGCCTGGCCTCCAACTCAAGTCTCTTTAGCTCCATCTGGATTTTTAAGTCCACTGCAGAAAGGTTGAGCTGTCCATTCTCTGAGGATATTGTATCTCCACTGCCAGTCTGATTGTCCTTTGCAGAAAGGTTGAGCTGTCCATTCTCCGAGGATATTGTATCTCCACTGCCAGTCTGATTGTCCTCCTGGATGCTGTTTTCTGATGCAGCTGTAACCAAGGCTGCAATCAGGTCTGCTTTAGTCAGGTTTCTATGCACCAGTCCCCTAGCCTGGCACATCTCCACCAGCTGGCTACTTGTCAGCTTTCCATACTCCTCTGCTGACATGCTTCCTGCTCACCCTGACTAACTAAGCTAACAAAACAATTGTGATCTGAACTCTAAGTATTCACTGCATGGCTGATTTAGAGTACAGAACACCTTCAGAAATCACTGTACATAAGCTACAGGATTCATTCTACCCACAGCACTACAAGCCAGTTAGTATTTGCCAACTACTTAATATGTAATGTGGACATCCCAACCACCTCAAACCACATGTGACACCCATGCCCTGGTCCAGCAATCAAGGAGCCTCAATCCTCACCAGTAACACCAGAGAGGGCATCTAATATGAGAGGAAAGGATAACAGATACACACAGTAAAGTGTAATTTCCCTTAAGAGCACACAGAGATCACAGTCAGTCTGGGGATGGTCATTCCCTTGCTCCCCAGGTCCCCAGTAAGACTCCCCACTGGCACAGCTATAGGGTCTAGATCTCAGCCTAGCTGGCAAGCTAAAACCTCCAGTACCCTCTCTGTCCAACCAGTGCTTCGTGCCCCTGCTCAAGTAGCTGACACACACACACACACACACACACACACACACACACACACACACACACACACACACACACACACACACACACACACACACACACACACACACACTTTGAGATAAATATTTATACAACATCACAGACACTCCTGGGAATGGCTGACACAGATTCTCCAGTTGTGCCCCTATACCCAGACTATACGGTAGTAATTCCTGCCACCACCAGCTAGTAATTATCAGCTACCCAAAGGCTCTTAAAAGGGTGTCCAATTATTACTGTGCAATATTATTATCCAATAGTAGTGTAACTAAGCAATCAAGGCTTATTGGTAGGGCTTATTACAGGATCACTTATAAGCATGCAATGTACTCTAGAGCTTAATTTATCACTACATAAACCAGCCACAGTTGAAAAGGGTTTAAAATATTTAATAATAAATACCCACACAAGACAATACTACTATACCACAGTGCTATTCAAGAGTTCAGAGATCACACAGAAACTTAAAATAATTCAGTAGTACAGTTCTGACATAAGAGAAAAACACTTAGTCTAATCTTTATAGTCCTAGCTATTTCTACAAGAAAACACACTTCTAAGATAACTTACTTAAGACAACAAGCAGAGTGCTGATAAGTTGGATATCAAGACAAAAATGCTTAACAATCTCTGACTCTCACTGTTTAAATTGAAACTCCAGTTCTGATAAACATTACATCATCTTTTCACCCTTCATGGAGTTTCAAGGCTACACATTAACTGCATTTACATTATTTTACACTTAGAGCAATAAAGGACATTCCATATGTAAATTCTGGTCATTAACTTTAGCCTTAAAACATTAGGCAGGAAGACCCATCCAGCAGGACTGGAGTCGACTTGTAAAACATCAAAGGCAGTGATGAAATAATTTTAATTTCAAAGGACCAACAAGAATTGCTTGACTTATCTTTCTTTACAGCAGATGGCAATGTTGCCACATTGTTTTAAGTTTAACATCCACAGTATTTACAAATAATAGAATTATGTACCAAATTCTGTTTGGCTAGGCTGGCCACCTTCATCCATCTCTATCCAATCTTCACAACGTATAACAAAAGAGGCAGTTGCATTGTGCAGAAGGATAAAGCCTTGAGTGTTATCCACATGTCTGGGACTGAGCAGTGGTTTTGTGCTGGAGGAACCAGCTGGGAATGTTAGGAATTAGTTGCTGACTTCATTTGTCAAATGAGGGAGAGGAAAGCTGCCTCATCTGCTGCATCCAGTGGAGGCAGTTGATTAAGAATACCTCAGTACAGGCAGAGATATGCACACCCACCAAGCTTGGAATTTTCAGTACCTTCTATGGAATCTGCATATGGAAACATGCTTTGATTGCAGGAGCATCATTTTGAGATGATACACATTGCAGATCTACCATGTGGCTCTTGACAGGCCAGGGGACAAAATCATCTACATCATTTGTCTGCTGGATGACTGCTACACCAGATAGTGCTTACTTCTGAAACTGGTCACAACAAAGTTCTGGCATTGGTAGGCAAAATCAGAGGTGGTCCAGTATTCCTCCTTTGGGGGACGTGGCTGCAGCAGCTGGTGGGTATTGAATGAATGGGTGAGACTTTGGTAGGAAGACGCTGGTGGTCTGCAAGCATGAGGGCCAAAATGTACTTAAAACAAGAATATATAATAAAACAAAAGGAAGTTGAGAATCATTGGAGCTATAAGCTTGGAGGCTAGAGGGGGTGCTGCCCTAAATACCAACATGCATGGAATGCTGGTCAGAGAATATTGCCTTAAAATAAAATGGTTTACAGGCTGTCAATAAGTGATCAAGATTTCTTACTGACAGCTTGTTAAGTAAAAATATCTATAAGTGATTCTGATTGCTTAATGACATCATTATAACATGTTAACATGTTATATTTTACATGCTGTCATGTATGTGATCAGGACCATGACTTCTTAATGAAAGCTTGTAAACTGTGTACATGCATTTTTAAAGTAACTATAAATTATTAGGTTGCTACTTTAATAAGCCATTGCTACATTAAACAAAAATAGGTCTGACAGTTTAGAGGCTGTCATTTGCTTAGAAATGGAACGTGGGTGTGAAATGCATGTACTGCCCAGGGCATCAAACTCCCTTACATGTTTTAGCAAAAACATTAGATCAACAACAATGCATAGTATATACATGCAAAATACAAGCACTGGAATGTATAGTGCACCAAGGGATACATATGCTGGACACTGTACCCTAGCATGTAAGCAGCACAGTATTCCACACAGGGGCAAGGTATAAATACTGGAAATATTAGAACATATACATACACAGAAGAAACAGTAATTGGGAATTAGGTGTTGTTAGAACAGGCAACATCAGAGAACACACTTTAAGGAAGCAAAGTTGTATTGCACATAAACACAGGCCAAAAAACACACTTATATCCAAATGATGTACAAGACAGTTTGTCAGGACATAAACATGTAGCTAGACATCCAGTGGTATCCAAGGCCACTTGGTTGTTACACAAGCAGCTAACAAAAATGGCACAACACATGTAATCGGGCAGTGATATATGTGCCACATGAAATCCCATGTCACATAAAAACCATGGTACACAGATTGCTAACATTAACTATACCAATACAACACAGCAGTACAGACAAATGGAGAACTGCCCTCATGGTATAGAGTCCTGTGTTCATAAACCACATATGAGCACTGGAAAATATATGTAAGAGCTTATATAGCAACTCCCACCTCAGGGGTATGATATACACTGTTGGAGCAGAGAGCACTCCTGATTGCACATAGGAAAACCATAACTACTGCAGTGCAGAGGCACAGATATGTTTTATGGAATTTCATAGATTATAAAACTATAGAAAGGGCAGGGAATATATCAGTGAATATATCAATAAATGCATAAGCAAGTGAGGGAGTACATCAGGATTCATGAGACTGTTGTGCCTAGATTTGGAAGGTAAGGGCACAGTCTGGTTTAAGGTTGATCTGGCTTATTTGTCTGACCTGAGGTTGGACCTTTCAAACCTACAGAGGTGCTTCTTGTTAGAGGATAGAGAGGGATAAGTTAGGGGTTGTTGAAGGAGGGCAGGTGGACAAAAAAAGGAAAGCAATACGGATAGGTCAAGTTGGGGAGTGGGCAGGGCTTCTAAGTCGTAGGTAATAATAAAGAGGAAATGGCCACAGTTCAGGTAAGTCTGGACTTTGGCCTGATGGGCAAAAGACTGAGCTATGTAGTTAGAGGGGAGGAATATTTTACCCATCCCTTCTTCCTTAGAAAAAGTTCAGGTTTATTTCCCTTATTTAGGAGTGTGAGATGTGGGAACTGATCCCTCCTTTTACAGGATGATGGCAAGTTAAAGCCAATGTAGACATGTCCTGATGAGTACATTATTATGCCTATCATATGCAAAAGAGAAAGACTTCATGGAGTGGTAGACATTTAAAAAACAAAACTGTGGTACTCACAAAAAGGTTTGTCAAATCAAAATCCAAAATCCAAAACCAAACAAACACATCACAGTGCCCACCAATGTGTTAGAAAACCAATGCTTTATTTACTACTGAAGAAGTCTATAATTTACCAGATGAAAGCACTGTGTATTGACTAAAGCATTGTTTTCTCATGGATCAGTAGGCACTGTGGTATGTTTACTTTTGGTGATGGCTAATGCCCACTTTAGAATGAGCGCTTGGTTAAGTTTTTTTTGTGATAGCCTACCCTAAAGTATGGTTGATGTCCTCATTAATAGTGTAAGGAAAGTGACTTTAGCAGGGACTGCCTCTCCCAACCCTAGTATGTGAACAATGGAAGGGTATAGTTAAGTTTCTAGTAAGGTAACCTTAATGACTGGACACATCCACATTAATAATATTAGGGCTAATTGATGAAATTCTAAATTGCATGATGTGTGGGCTGCAGCAGTATGGCTGAGGGACATCATGACCATGGCTATCAAGAAATGTCAAATGTTCTAACAGTGGTTGGAAAATAAATTAAAATGGATTTCAAATGTTCTAATAGTGGTCAGAAATAAGTTAAAATGAATTTTAAATGTTCTAATAGGGGTTCAGAAATGAGATGGGTGAATTTTAGCATGATAATATGACAATGAAATCTGAAATAATGCCAAAAAACTGTTGAGAATATGTAAATGAAAATGTCATTATGTATGATGATAAAGTGAGTAGCCAAGTATAATAATTTGCAATTTGCAGTGGTTGTGCCATTAAAGTATGCTGAAAAATACAACCAGGTGCGTGGTATAATTATTGGAAGATGTGCCATTTGCAAATATAATTTGGGAAAAAATATGTTTGTCTGAACCCCCCACCTCTCACTTTGGTGCTAAAGATGGCCAAGACAGATTCACTTTAAAGAGACCAAAGAATCTAAATGGAATGGTCTGAACAGGAAAGGAGATCAGGTGAAATAGGGGTCAGAAACAGTCAGGCCTCTCTTACTTTATTTTTGATAAAGGAACAGATCCACCTGACCACCTGATAAGTATTATATGATGGAAACATTGAGATAGGTACGGATGAGAGAAGAACTATTTTTACTTCCTGTAAATGTCCTAGAACAGGGTGTGGGTTTGTCTTCCTTATTTAGGGCTGCAGAATGTTGGAGCTGATCTCTCCTATGATGGGCTGATATGACGTAAAACCAGTGCGTACCCATTTGGTGATGTGTTAGTGGATGCTGCCCATGTTACAGCCAAGTGAAGAAAGGTTTTCACTGGGTTCCCAATCCTCGCCTAAAAAAAATTGGCAGGGTAAGGTCCATATCTGGTGGCCTACTGTCAAATATGGATAATGTCTTCCACTTTTTGGTATATGAAAAGTGAATTTTCGGATGGAGATGCCCCTCTCAACAGTGGTATTTGAGCAATGAAATGGCATAGGTAAACTACCCTTAATAAAGACCTAATACCTGGACACATCCATACTGATAAGGTTATTGCTAGATAAAAGAATTCTAAATTGCAGAAAGTATGGGCTGCCAACAGTACAGATGAAAGATATGAAGTCCCTGAATGCAAAGAAACATTAAATATTCTAAATGCGGTTGGCAGACAAATTAAAGTAACCTTTGGCATGATAACATGATACTGGACTATAAAATAAAGTCCAAGGATTAGTACGAATACGTAAATAAAGATTTGGATATCTGTGATCAACTTAGATCTATGGACTGGAAAAGAAAATTTACCCCAGGACTGCTGCCTGTACTATTAATGGACAGATGCAGCTCCTATGGGTCCCCTCAAATTATCAGTGGTATGATCCCAGCTATTCACATAAGGGGTAATATATAATTATTGACCATGGGATGAGTAAGGCCAATCTATAACCAAATAGGAAAAGCTAATTTGAGCACAAAAAGGGAAATTGTCTAGGCTTAAAATGGTCCACAAGGGCAGCTCACCTACTACATATGTATGAACCTATAAATAGTAAAAGCACAATTAATCACATTTTTTTCTGACAACGAAGCATGGCAAAAAATGCAATCAGGTGTAATTGTTGTGGAGGGGATTCCAATGGCACAATACAAATTCACCCATCAGGGATCATTTTCACAATGATAGTGTGATCACAGACTTCATTATATTGAGGGAATGAGCATGTACAGGTTAGCCCCCCATAAGGACTGTGGACAATGAGGCCTACATAAAAAAAACATTCTGTTTCTGGTTGTGTCTTATGGTCAGTATTCATTCTGGCAAACTGGTTGGCTATCTATTGAAAAAGAAAATAAAACAGGGCAAGATAAAACATTGATATTGAGAGGTACCAATTAGGCAAATAACAAACAATTACTGATGAATAGGAGGAAAGAAAAAGCAACAGCCGCATAGCAGACTCCAACAAAGCACAGAAACATGTACAAAGCCAATTGCAAATCTCCCTTTGTCAAGGCAAGATGGGAGATATACAAACTTCCCCTTAAAGATACTGTTTTAGCATACAGTATCATGAATCATAAATAGCACCCATATCTTTAAAAATGCACGCATCACTCTCTTCTGTGAAAGCTATAAAAACATTTCCTGTTATTAGAGTTGATTAGTACAACATAAGTGAACAATCTAGCTGTGCCCTGCAACATTCACTTAACAAATATTCCCTGATGTATTTTCATGACGGATAGGCGCCAAATAAGGAGGAAATAAGAAGCAAATATCCCATACAGATGGATATAGAAAACTGACAGAAAGACTCTGGTGATACATAAATACAATGCTAGGAGATCTGCAGACCCCTCTTTTTTAAAACATCATGGGTGATATTCAAATCCCCCCTTGGGAAAAAAATGATTCAGAGCTCTATTACATAAATGCACAATGATGCACAGGTCTCTAATGAATGCACAATGACAACATCTTTTAATAATCTCCTCAGACCAACAAGGCTGACTCCATTAGCTGGAGTAATATGTTTCACCCTTATTAGACTTCATTGGCATAGCATACATGGAAAACATAGCTAAATTCTAAATTAAACTTAAATTAAACATTCAACGTAACAAAAATCTGCTGATGTAACTAAATCAGAGACGACTATCAACTAAGGTGCCAACAACAAAATAACCATTTTATACATGATTCAGCCTGAATGACTCCAGCCAAATAAAATGTAAAATACGTGCAAAGACATCAGCAAATCTCATGGAAAATATACACTTTTTATTTCAAAAACTATTGTTCCATGCAGTTCTATGCTAAGAAACAAAGCAATGCCTTCTGGAACGTCTGGCATCAAAGTTGAAACTGTAGTCTAGTGAGTCACTAACAATCTCTCTGATATGACTTGGTTAATAAAAATGAGATCCTGTTGATCCATTGACAGCATTTTAATTGAGTGCTTTCTGATTGATGGGAAAATAATGAAACGAGTTTTACTGACAGTGAAGTTTTCTTGTTTCTTCACTGCTCTGCAATGTTGGAGTAGGTATAGATAGGTTTGTAGGGTGTGTGGGGGTGACCTCCACATGGAGCGTGTAGAAGGACTTGCCACTCTGCAAAAATAGGTTAGCTGAAACTCGGTTCACTTTTTTCCATTGATTAGACACCACTTGATTGAAGTGTTGTCGATGGGTCAACATGTATCCAATAAAATATATGATTATCAAACTCCATTGCCCAACATTCTAGAAAGATGAGTAGATGTAAGCTAATTATAAAAAAAAAAGTAAAAATAAATATTACCACACTGGTATATGAGCAAACAGTATTTTTTTATCATCAAAACAAGGCTAGTATTTTCATCAAAGAGTGCATACTTAAAATGGTTTGAAGAAGTCTGTAGTCTTTGATAAAAGCAGTAATCTTTTTCTTGGAATGAAAAACAGCGTTTGCTCACATAGTAGTTGAGCTCATGTGATGTTAATTGGTTAGCCAAACAAAAAAAAATAATAATAATGAAGTTAATGCAACAGTGATTTTAAAAGATGTTGCTGGTATGATGCATTAATCCTTGCTAGGTGGGTAGAGCTGGGTGTGGAATTCAATAAATCCTGATGCGGTGCAGAATGTCCTAGTATCACAGACCAGAACAGGCATTATAAGTGCACGGGAAATTCATTTCTTTTTGGTATGAATTAAGTACAAGATGAATCGGTGTAGTTAAAAACAAAAGAGAGACATAAAATGAAGACTAGACCTTAGTGGGTACTGAACCCTGTTTAACTGGAGCATTGTGTTTGTTGCACTGCTGACAGTTGTGACCAAAAGAAAAAGAAACTGAGACATTGTGGAATGACATAGTGACTGTAACATAAATCTTGATACTACACAAATAATCATGTTTTTAGCGTTGTGTGCAGTGTGTGCAATTGTGAACACCCCCATACACTGTTTTTTAAATGTAACATTTCTAACAATATTTAAAAAATGCATTGAATTTTAACATCTCTGAAATACAGGGCACAGAAACTGAATGTCTAAATGCTCATTCTGCTCTCTTACAACCCACTAACTTGATTCAAATAGAGCAAACATATATTTGCTGTTCCTTGCTTCAGGCAAGAAAAAAAACAGCATGGTTTTAGTTGTATCATAACAAGACTGAAGATATCATGTGAAATAAATGACATACTATAATCTAACTACAGATGTGTTAAATTTGTTGCTTTAAGACATATGTGGTTAGTGAGCATAGCACCACTCACAGAAAAGCAACTATTAGTTAACATCCCATTTCTGTCCATACAAATTTCTGATTTTCTCAGCTATCTGAAAAAGATTTAATATTGCTGTTGTCTGAACACATTTAAACTTGAGCTGAAATAGCTGCCAAGTGATTCATTCCTATGTAGGTGAATATAACGATTGTATCTGCAGCCCCAGTGCAGCATTTTCATTTCACTTTAAATAAAAAACAAAATGTATCTATGTCAGTCAGTGCCCTTCTGCTGTACTCAGAGGTATCAAACAGGCTACAATTATGATTGTGAAGTGATTGTGTCACATTGGAGGAAGGTTTATTACTTCTGAGTCGGCAAGGCAGTAAGGCATTCTGTTTCATATTACTTCTTATATCATTGTTTGGTTGTGACTCGAATAATCAAATGCTATCAAATGCTGCCAAATTCACTTTACAACATATTTCAGTGAAGCAGCCTTTTTATATTACACTTTCCATTTTCCAGCAAGATTGCCACTGTACTAGAGAACATAATCCAGGGCTATGCCGAGTTTACGACTTTAAATGCTAAATCCGTTTCCACTTCCATGCACAGATACTGAAATACTGGAATCTGGATCAAACAATTAGATTTCTGTATCCTATAACTTAATTTAGTTACAGACTATGACAAGTATCTCTGTGGTTTGATGCTGAAGGTAGGCTTGGGAACAGGGAGCATCAGGATCAAATCTTACCAGAGGTGTTTATTGAGCGTGTCACAGTATTCATCTTAAATGACCTGTTAGGACTTGAAGACACATGGTGTCTGAATGATTGTAACATTTTATGATACAGATTAGCATCGGTGGAGCTTATTACCAGTAAAGCTATGAAAATACAGTTTTGCTGTTATACTTAAATGAGTTTTACACTGCAAACTTTCTGACCAATAACATTAAAAGTATATGGCAATCTTACAGTCTCTATAACTAACTACAGTCCCATTCATTTAGTTCCATCCATACAAATATATGCATATACTACTCTGTAAAGAAGACTGCAGCAGATGTGCGTAGGCAGCTTCTCCCTGCCAGCCACTTGATGGTTATACCCTGTCAGTCACTAAATCTCTGACTACTTCTAGGTTGCATGGCTGTTATGATATCACAGGGTGCCACATATACTAAACGTGTATAATAACTATTTATTACACACATTACATATTTTGGGGCATGTGTCAGGCCAGCTTAAGACATGTTATAGTATCACACAGTATTACTGCAAAATGCTGCAGTATGTTGCAAGAGACATTTGCCTAGATACCTGTAGGTACATTCCTCAGAAATGACACAAGAAATTAAGTCATACAAATACAAAATATAATGGCAAAAGTCAGATATAGTTCCATAGGCAAAACAATAAATGCAATACTTTGGGGGTGGAGAGATGATATGGTCAGATGCATCAAAACCAGGTGTTTGGCTGGAAGAGACAGGGAGTATACCTGCTAGGATAGTGGTCTGGTGTCAACAAAAATGAAAATGCCAGGCAGATACTTACCAAGTAACAAAACATATCATTATCCATTTATGTGCAAGTGGTGGGAAGTGTGAACTACCTGCCAAGGTGAACTTTAGTATACAAGTTCTGTAAAAAACACCAGAGAGAATTATTATGATTTGATGAGACAAGTGAAACTTTTCTGTTGAAATAGTCAGTGTTAGTGACAGTTTTGAAAGGAGTAACAGCAAATCAACAGATGCATTATGGGATATGCTGTATGCTCACAGAATGTACTACATTGAGGCTTGATTACTAAATATGGCAACATGGCAGAATACTTTTAGAATGGACAAGACGTCTATGGAGAGGGGTGAATGTGTTTTTTGACAGTCAGGAAGAAGAGAGGCATATAACAAATATTGGGTGGCTGCTATACTGTCATAAACAAATTTACACAAGACTAAAGTGGGATCATACTGGATATTATTCCAGTAACAGCTTCAAATATTTATTAAATCATCAAATGCTATATATATCAGACAACTCCATGTCTAATGAAGCAGCCAAACTGGCAACATAGCAGTAGACAAACTTCAGCTCTAGTCGTAGCACTGTTGAAAGCTTGACTATACCCAATACCTGTCTGCTCATATGTTGGCTGTTTGGTTGCTTCACTAGAACTGAAGAAGCATAATTGTTGCTTTGATGATCAAAAGATACTTGGAATTGTTATTGGAATAATGCCAATATTACTGTACTTTAGTCTTCTATAACTTTGTTTGTAGTTGTTATTGGGTTAACATAATTTTATTCTATTTTTTGGGTTCCTCGTATGTTCCTGATGTTGGTATAGTTGGATTTAGATATTTGGGTTGTGTATGCACACAGGAACGATTGGAAATATGTGTGCCTTTCTTTTGGTAATTGATGCAATACTGGATATTACAATATGTGAAGAAACATAACTGATACGTTATAATAACAAGGACTACTTTAGGTCATATTCTTCATGTAAAACAAACTAGGCATTCATTTGTGTAATAAAGGAAAGGTACAACATAGCTTTGATAGATTCATATGTCTATAGGTTGTCACTAAATGACAGAACAGTTAAGATTTTTGAAGTCTAGTCACTGCAATCCCATTTGTGCACCTAGCTAAGCTAATTACTTCCTCTGCCCATAAAGGATAGGGGCTACATCCATTTAGATTTGTAGTTTCCCATCTGTAATGGGTCCACACCCTTCAAAGAAGTTTTCAATAGTTCTGGTTTCAGTGCTAATCAATGGAATGCCAAGGACATCATGAAAAAACAGTTGAAATTATTTTATTACTAATGCTAGCTAGTAGTGCTAATTAGAAAATGAAGGCAATATTAAGATTTTGCAATGATATACTGTTCACATTTTCTTGTGGTTCCTAACTCCAAGCTACATACTAAAATACTGCACACACACACACACACACACACACACACACACACACACACACACACACACACACACACACACACACACACACGCACACATATATATAAAACATGGCCAATGTGCATACATACATGCAATTCATTGCTGGGTGAATTCACATTTTTTAACAGCTGAATATAGTTTTGAAATAGTTTTTCTCATATTTTTCTTACTGTTCCTCTTTTCAGCAGACATTGAAGATTTTCTTATATTGATTTTACAACATCTCTCTGAATGATTCTTTAGTTTTACCAAGAAAATGATTAAGTAAACTGAATTTGCACAAAAAGACACTATGGGGGACTTGAGAAAGTCTTAGCCAATATGTGAAAGCCATGATGACATGGGTATGGGCCAAGTCGATTGTTTTTCTTCTCCTTGCAAGCCTACATACATTAGTCTCCCCACTGAATGACACCAAATAATTAAACCAGTTATTAACAAAAATCATGTTTTGCTTATGTTGTGACATTATTCTTAGTGACAGCAGGATACTGCTCAAAACTATTATCTTTCCGGCCTTAGATTCATATTCAGAGAGCTTCAGCATTTCCTTTTTCATATAGTCCAAGGGAGTGAGTCACAAGTCATTCACAATCACATGGACAATGACCATGTCACATTCACAGTTGGGGCAAAGGCACTTCAATACCCTGGTGATATGGTGGACTCTATTACCAGAGAAGCAACTGACTGTTGCTGTGTCTTTGCCCAACCTTGTAAGTGGTTCAGAGGTGTGCCAAAGCTATGGAGCCACCTGTAACAAGTACATTACCATGATAACTGGTTTGCTTTTGTAGTTTGAAAGACTCATCGAAACAACTCAGGTGACTTTGTTCTACTGACTAGTAGAAAATAGTTACACTTCAACAGATAAGCCGGACTTCTCTATAAAATGAGCAATAAATGAAATAAGAGGTCATGTGACATGTGCACCAGTTCAATAAGTTTAATTAAAAGACAATTAAAATGCAAGTTACACTTTCACTGATGGATAGCTTCTTTAGGCTAACAATGGTTGAAATCAATCACTCTCATGGGCCTCTATTACAAGAGGCTTAAGGTATCACACAGTGAAAATTCTAGCTTGTCTAGGTTTTTCTTGTAGTTTTTACTAATTCATTTGTCTGTGTGAATTTTTACTTTTTAGTTTGGATGTTAGTTGGGGTATTTTGCAGACACCTTAATGGCTATGGACATCAGATGGGTGTAAAGACCCTGTGTTTCTAAAGCATAGCCAACAGTTCACTTATACTGGACTGATGAGGTCATAAGACGACCAAAACATGCATGTCCACAGCTAGTGGGTTTGGTTTTATTGGCCTGAATGTATCCACAAATGCTTAAAAAGAAAAAGTTAAACATCATAGACATTTGGAAGCCATATAGCTGAAACACTTGGTGTTCTTAAGGGGCATTTGCATATATTCCAGGGGCCTCTATAACAAGAGGTTTAAAGTATCACACAGTGAAAACTCTAACTTAGCCAGGTTTTTCTTGTAGGTTTTACTAATTGGTATACTGTGGGTTCATTTTACTTTTTGGTTTAAAAGTTTGGGTCCCATGAATGAGAAGGCATGCTTTATGTCCTGAAGCTTCATATAATTTCCCTCCCATCTGACAATTGCTTGAAGAACTTCAGGGAGTGAATTAAAATATTTATTACCATTAAATAAGGTCAGTTGTGCACCCCCACAACTTCTGTTTTGATCAAATTTCTCTGTTTATCATTACTATATTTCTTAAGAACATTTCTCTCTGCTATTTTCACTGGAAAATAAAGTTAGCCTCATATATTAGCTTACCAATGAATGTTGTTACTCACTGAGGTCATGCAGGCTGATATCTCACACACAGAGAGGGATTTCTGTACCCCTTTTGATCTTCACTCATCTAATTACTGCATCTCAGCTTTTCCATGTCCTGTGAGTTCCTATACATAGCTAAGTAATGTGTAAACATTTGTATTCCATCTCCCCTACACATGTGAATCTGATATCCCCCACCCTTACTTTTATTTTTTTAAAAGATTGTTCTTCAGTACTTATATATAACAATCCCAGTTTGATGGTCTGATCAGTCAGAGCTCACCTGCAGTTTTCATTGAAAAGATCAGTGCATGATATTGTGCAAACCATGTTTGTTGTTAAATATTTTTTAGTATGCATGTGGCATACACTACCTCAGGGTTACTCAAGTTAGAAGAATGGGCAGAAACAGACTGGGGACCTATGGTCAATCTAGTAATGCCAGGCAGCTTATGCTATGTGTTGTTATGGAGTTTGATATCCCCTGATCCACATAGAAAGGAAGAGAAACTCTATGATATATGAAGAGATAGTGCAACAATGCAAGCAGTACAAAACCAGTGCAACACAATATTATATAGCTCAATATACTAGCTGTATAATATATAATGGATAAATGAAGCCAGTTACAGGACAGTGCAAAACAGTGCAATTATAATAAATGAATGGGAGAGTAGAAGTCAATTCTGTTTATAGGTCCTATAAGGTGGGTGGCCTACTGAATCCCTGAATAACTACAGTAGCAAAGCCTGCTGGGCTCCTAGACTGAACATCCAGTATGCAATACTTTGAGATGGTATGGAGGGTTGCCCCCTTGGGAGCACCATGAATACTCTGTGCAGAACAGTTCTGATGGAGAGCTACATTAGTAGTGGTTCACTTGTTAGAGTGAGACATTGAGACAGGTAAGAATAGTTTGTTGTACGTATAATAATAGAAAACAATACAATTTACTAACTACTTGGAAATGGTCTGTTTTATAGCTGTCTGATCTTGGTCCATCTTCATGTTAGAAATAATTTGTCCCCCTGCCCCACGGCCTTTGCTCTTTTGTGCATAAAATTTGAAAATCTTGTGAACACTCATGCATTGCATACCTGCTCCATTCATTTATCTGCTTGGGATCAATAAAACTGGAAGCTGACTAGACTGATTTAGAGTAAATTCAGATACCACTGTGACACCCTTTCCTTAAGGAAAACTGCATAAGACTCTTTACAAGTCAGAAATCCATCTGGAGGAAGTAAACATCGCCAAAAGCAGTCTTCTGTGAGAAATGCTGTATGTCAATAACTGTTTATTTTAAAGAGGTTAAATAAGCTTCCCAGGAACAAAAATTAGGCATCAAGCTGGAACACCTGGTGGTTAAAGAAGTTTTACTAGCATTGTACCATTATGAATTATTTATCAATAATTATTTGTGGCTACATGAGATGTCATAGTCAAACATGTAGAAAGATTGAAATATAAACTGTAATAGATGAGCACACCAGCCTAGCATTTAAAAAATATATCAACTACTGTAAAACCAGGTAGACCAAAACAGCATCATCATTCATAAACATGCTTTTGCATCAAACTGAAACTCAAGAGCACTTAAAAATGATTTTCTAGTATTAGATATCTTTACATGCTTCAAAATAGACAAGTCCTCATAAAAGCACAAATGATAAAACTAAGTGAAAGCCACCCATGCTGTTAGACTCAAAGGCCTGAGTTGGGGTAATATACATTCCTCATTGTCAGGACAGATTTTTTTTCTGAGATGTATTTTGAAAGGCTCTTCTACTGGACATTTGAGATAGCAAAATTGCCATGGAAAGAATGAACTGGTTTTTCTTTTTACCTGTATAAGAAATCTGAGAAGATGAAAGGTAGACATACAGAAAACTCTGATTTCATGGACTAGTAAATGCAATCATTGACATAGAGAATGAGAAAAAGATGGCAAAACTCTGGGAGCTGGTTGCCCTGGTTGAAACAAACAGGTTTGACTTTGGGTAGTCATGTTCCCTTAACTTGTCTAAGAGTATTGATCCATCCAGAGCCAACTCACGAGTGACCAACATTGTTCTTCTTAGAGTATCTGCTGTTTTTTTTTATTCTGCTTGATTGGGATGTAATCTACTTGCAGAATAACTTTAAATAAACACTTTCCTCAAATTATCATTTTAAATTAATGTGCACATATGGTACAGATATACTTTATGTACTACTAAATCACTGTGGTAGTGCCTGGTACTGTCTGTAGAGTAATTGGCTGAATGATTTTTTAGAAAACATCTCAATGCTAGGAGAATAGTTAACATTTATTTTATATTTATAAGATTTTTCTCTAGGTTGGATATCAAAAGGCCTATACTTGTAGCTTTTGAAAGGCTCCTGTGGTTAACCTCTGATTTGGGAGACAAGAGAAAAGGGGAAACCAGTGTTAAGGGATAACTGATGAATTCACTACTCTAACTTTTTGACTGAGAATATCAGAATGAGAAGGTTGGACTTTTTTAATTCCAGAAACTCATTACAGTGAAATTGTTCCGTCACCAATACTGATGCCTAAATTTAAGGTAATTGGCTTTAACAATTGGCTTAATAGCTGGTGTTATTCCAGGATTGCAGTACTTATCAACCTGATATGAGATGATTAATAGTCCTACTTATTTTGCAAGGGATGGCCTATATGTCTCATTCAAGGGTTTCTGCATACTGGAAAACAACCTTTGCTATCTTTATAGCCTTTCTCAAGGTGAGTTAATGTAATGGACACCACACTAACAAAAAATGTCTAATTCTAAGCTGGAACACATTAAGATGGATATTCTCGATGCCAAGAGTCTCAATAGCCAGTTGCTTGATCTTGAGGACCTCTTTTGTGTGGAATATTTTCATACGTGTGAAGAAAGCATTCCCTAGACCCATGGGTTTTGTGCCTACCATGCCTTTAGTTCTGGTGAAAACTGTGGTAGTGCCACCATATTTGTCAGGGACCACATCTTATTTAGACAGATACTGCAAGATCCACAAATTGAGCTCTTAGAACTTCAGTTTATCATTCATAAGGTAAGCTTCCAGCTTATAGGATGCTGTAGAACCCCCATTCATATCCTAGATGAGCATGTCAGATTTCTGAATGTTTTAAAAGAATTCTTGTAAGCAACAACCCCATAAGTTTAGGTGAATTCAATTATCCAGCCATACCTGTGCAACTATACCTCTAACATAGAGATTACCCAGAAGTTTTTGGATTTGATAAACAGGAATTCCCTGGATCAAATATTTATAATATGCCCACTGGAGAACAAAACATTCTTGATCTAGTCCTCACAAATATCACCTCTACCTGTTTCAGTCCCCTTGATTCACCTTCAGCAGTTAAGTCAGACCATAATCCCTTGATGTTTATTCTCAGAACCATCATACCCTTTGTAACCAATGTCTTCATATATAAGGACTTCAAAAGGGAAAACCTAAATCTTTAAATTTGCAGTTGACACCTATTCAGCAACTGACTTCACTCAGGAGCTTTATGTCCACATATGCAATACATAGATCTGACAGTTACAGCTAGAACAAAATATCATGGAAAATTTAGAAACAAACCACTGTGGTGTTCATTCAACATAAATGAGCTTTGTAATAAGAGAAAAAAATCCTTAATCTGACAGTAAGGATAGAACTCATCAGAATGAGGAGAGTATAAAAAATATCAGAAAGAAATTGAAAGGCACTATAAGGATCAGCAAAGCAGCCCATGAATATTAACTTCTGAAGTGATGGATAACTACAAGTCAGAAAGCACCACATATCTAGACCTCACAAAAGCATTCAACACCATCCCATACTCAGGTGTCATAGACAAAATATCCCAGCTAAAAGTTAGTCCCCACATAATTTGTTGCATAGCAAACTGACTCAAAATAGATCCCAGAAAATTAGACTGGGCTGCTCTATCTTCTCCTCCTAAAGACCTGCCACAACACTTTCCAAAGAGCCTTGCCCAGACCAATAGCTGGTGTAAAAACCATGGGTTAATGCTAAAAGCCAAGACATATATATAATAATATAATTTGGCAAGCAAAATGTCCCTTGTAACTATCATATTAACAAGTTACCACTGAAAAATGAAATATGCAGACGCACTATACTTTAATTAACAGATATCCAATATTGTAAGAAAGTCCTTTTTTATTACACAACGTATTACTAAGGGTATGAAATCCAGGTCCAGGGATGTGATCATTCCACTGTAGAATTCTCCCCTCAGTCTGTACCCATCCTACTATATGACACAACCTTAATGCACACAATGCTTTTTTACTAAAAAATCAAGGGCCTAAATCATTGAACACATGCAGACCGTCTCAAAGCCTTGTGGCAGTTCTAGGTGTCATACAGTATGCAATGCCTGCCTCACATACAGAGCCTCAACAGAACCTATCCTGTAAGACCTACTGCACATTTGCAAGAACAATGGGTCATAAACACCTGCTCAAGAGATCTAAATCTCTTTTGCAACATAAATAGATCATGTTGGATGAATAGCTATGTATCGCAAAGAGAATGCCACTTCTTGGGGATCACCTTCCCCTCCATGTAAAACAAAACAAAGTACTTCTGTTACACTATTCAAATGTAATTGGATGAATGGCTGGGTAGCTGAAAATTCACTCTTGGTTTAGTACCCATGACTGTCATGGATAGGGGCAAAAAGTAAATGCCCTCTCATCTTTTGATTATCTGCACTTAAAATATAATGGCTAAAGACTTGATGGAAATATATGGCTAGGCTTCTAAACATTCTCATTGGTCAGTAACTTAGTAAGCACCTATGAACCTACCTAATAACCTATTAATTATGCTGGAAAACAAATAATGAAGCATGGAGGTTAGAATTAATGAAGGATAGCAGGACACAGGAATATTTAAAGTACAGTATTCTGATGCAGAGAAGATCCTTGGCATTTGGGTCTGAGGTGGGTTCTGTGTAAATTCCAGAAGGAGTTACATATGCTACAACGAAGAAGGAAGGCAACCCACTGGGACCTAAAGGGACCTGAACCCCTGAGAGGAGAATCCAGCTGGATTTAACACTGCCTGTGTGAAGGAGAAGCTATTTTTGAGTTACCCTTTTGGTGGAATTATAAGGATAGCTGCTCTATTGTTATGGGGGTTCTGTAAGTACTGCATTTTTTAGCTATTGTACTACAGACCTATCTGTAAGGGAATACTGTATCAGAGCATTGCATTTAAACTATACTATGAAAAGCCTGCAAAACAGAAATGTGAAGGATGTAGACATCAGTCTTAATATATTCTACACCACTTCCTTGATGTGATGCTGCAGCATGTGACAGAACATATCTGGTTTTCCAAGACTACAGAGGGATGATCCACCCATTTGTGATTGTTTTGTAGTATTGTTCATTTCTCTTAGGTCCTGGAACTGATTTACTGGATACATAAACTGCTTCCAAGGTTCCACCTGGCTCGCAAAGACTGAGATTCAGAATTAGAAAGGGCTTCTAACACACTATTTAGTGGTGTGTAATGTCTAGGGAATTATTTGTAATGTGACCATGTGCCATCCTGGCACCTCCCAAAATTCACATAAATGGCACATATCTGGCCTATACCATCAATTTGTGTGGGAGAGGGACTTCCCACTGGGTCATCTAATCAGGAGGTCCATTAGTAGGCAAGTTATACAGGTCAATATACACAGATAATATTCAAAGAGAGCAGGCCATATATAATGTTGTGACCATTGTATGCTGCAAGTAATGCCAATTATGCTTTGCAGCTGTGTATGATGACCTCCACCTGCAGTTCCCAGAACATGGAGACAGGGCACACAAGACCTCCAGTGCAGAAATGTGTACTGACATTGAGTGTGCGTCTGAGTAACTGAAAATATTCTTCTGCAGTGCTGAAGCATTTATTTATTTGCTATCTGGTAATAGTATATCATGCAGAACTCTGCAATAGCAATGTACACTGCAACAAAATCTTTGTGGTATGCTCAGTGTTACACAATATGGCAGAGCATAAACAGTCTCAGCAGCAGGTCAACATTCTAGCAGAGCACAGAACAACTAGCAGTGGAGAAGCAGGCTGTAGAATCTGGAGAAAAAGAGGTGGCAGTGATACCACATGCAAGGTGACGGTAAGCACAGTACATTACAGCATGAAGGGGGAGCATTTGGTGCAGAACTGTGGACTATGACAAACAGAACACAGAAAAAATATGACACATGCATTATCACATTCAGACTAATCAAGGCAGTACATGGACTGATCATGCAGAGTATCTGAAAAAAACATACCGCTATAGATCAGAGTGGCAGGACACAGTCAATATTCTTGCACAGGTGGCTGGAGAGACACTGTGACAGATGACAGCAACACTTTAATATAGAATAGGGTCATGAGAGGTGAATTAAATAGCCAGGTACTCGGTTAGCAGGTTGTAGAGATTCAGGGATCATATCCTTCAGTTGTTTTATCTGGTTTATCGATGATGTCAACTAGGGTGACCCACAGTCTCGGGGCTTTATGCAGTCACTGGCAGGGAAAGATTAGAACTATGGGATTTAGTGTATGTACTTTGATGGCATGACCCATGTTAGTGGCTTACTGTACTACGTCATCTGTAACATGGACTGCAGCTACACAGAGGCATGCTGCTACATGCCCTCAGGGGCTATAAAAGGGGTAGAAGTATGGAACTCTTCACCAGCAGTGTTATGAGAGGTCTCAGGTGTTGAACCTCAGGACCACTATCATTTATGGCTATATGACCACTGATGACTAGGGCAGCATGATGTGTGGACATAAATGACAGAGAATCTGTCTCAGCAGTGTTACCTTTGACAGCCAAGCAGAGCTAAAATGTGCCCAGCCACATCACATCCAGACTGTTCCACGGTCATAGACTGGATAGTCTGTATAGGCAGACCAAAGAGCAGTTACCATGTGTCTTATCAAATCAACTATGTAGGTAACATTTATCAGAGTCCAGACCACCAATGTGTTTTTGTCTGTTCTAATATTCTGTTTCACTGTGTAGGTGTTGCACATAATTAGACAAGACACAGAGCATTGCACAGTCTCCACAGTGGTGCTGGTGTCAGCTGTCTGTGAATGGATCACTGACCTGCATATGCACTGATTTATACTGAGTTTTATATCCAGATCAGGGATTTGTCTACACCCATAGCAGTGCTACAAACACGCAACCACTTTCTCATATGGTTGGCATGTTCATGTCAATCTCTGTGCAACTGTTCAAGATTGTGTGGGCTGTGGTGTCATGGGGAGCCCATATGGAGTTGAAAGTTACATGAGGGCCAACCTGCACTGGTGATGATGTGACTTTAGTTTGTACCTCCACAGTGACTTGTGAGATTAGTGATGTTGGTGAGCCCTCCCATGGTAGTGTAGTGACACTATGTCATCAAACTGTACAGTGTACCATGTGTACCATGTGAAAGCATGGCCATATGATACCACCAACATGTATAGTAGAAGACAATTCTACATATTTATACACACACACACACACACACACATATATATATATATATATATATATATATATATATATATATATGGACTTACATACATTGATTTGTGGGTTTTGGCAGATGCAGCCCAGAGGGACCTGGAAGCACATGTATGAAGAAGATTCTTGGGGAATCAGAACCCTCACACATGGAGTTCACTATATCATGTAGCCATTTAATGGAAAGTACTAACATTTTACATCACCTACTGACAGATAGGCAGTCATTGTTAGTCCAGATCCCACAGCCATGGGTCATCAGTGGCCACCATACCTAACTAGCAAGAGGTGAAAAAAGTGATTTTCTTTTTTCTGTTTTACTCTGAATCCATAATGACTTATTTTTACTAGCAATACCAGCAGACAAAACTATTTCTTCTACCTACGAGCCCCATAAAACCTTGTGGCTAGTAGTGGGAGCAGCAGGAATTGAGAGGGCTTCACCTGAGCAGTGGACAAGTGAACTTGAACTTCTGCATCTAGTGGAGTGGCATCTGGTGGAGTGGCACCAATCAGAATAAACAGTCCAGGAGCACTAAACACTGGTCCCTGAACATATTCCCATGGCTCAGCAGACTGGAATGTTTTTCAGTTTAAATGTTTCTGATGACTCCAAACTTTTATAGTCCCTTATCCTTGTGCTTTGCTGTTTTACTGATTTAGACACTACTACAAACTGAGAAGGAGGAACAGGATACATCTGCTATGATTTCATGTCCAATAAACTGTAATAAATTCGTATAACTCTTTGCTGGTCTTTTTATTAAATGAAGAATAATGTACACAGGACTGAATATTATGCTCTTTCCTAGATAAATAAAGTCGCAGAAGTTGAGTATCTTTGGTAAGAAAAATTCTGATAGCCACAAGGTCACTTATTCATGAATTTGTTAGGGCATGTCATGTAACCTTAACCGAATTACAATAAAATCTTATTATTTTTTGAAGCAGGAACTTTGCATGGAAAAGCTTACTGAGATTGCTGAGAAAAGCATGACCTAAGTAGCATGACAAAACTGCAAACACTAGCAGAGAAATATTTTACTTTAGGTGGTACAGAGGAACTGCAGCAAGGATTTAGAATGCTCTCTTTAATAGCTGGGATGTGTTATGATGCCCAAAGCCTCCAAATGCAATCCTGCCCTGTAGAGGACATTTGACTGATGAAAACTTTGGGCATGTGCTGATGTGTCTGCAATGACCATGCTGAATACTAATGAGGTATTCTAGGGAAGAGGCGTGTGCTAATCAGCCATGTGCTCTCTTCCTGGAACCACCTGCAGGAAGACACCTACATTGCTGACTGATTCTAGAAAGCGTTCAGCCATGTAGATCAGTCTGGCCATCCCCACCATGTTGCAGTAGAGACCATGACCAAAAAGCTGAGTTTAACCACTGAACATGAACATGGTGGGGGTAACCACTTAGACACCAGGAATTACTGTTTAAAGTGCTGTACCAGCAACAAAGTTACTACAGGGATTGTCGGTGGGATATGCACACTCTAAATTGTTGTAATTACCCACTGTTACTACAGGGACTGATGTGGGTGGGGAGGGTATATTAGACATCAGGGAAAACTCCATAACATGGTCTAAGTCACAGAAGAGCATAACAGAGATGGCGGAATCATCAAGGACACTCTAAAGTATGGCAGCAGCAACAGCAGTATGGAGATTTGGATGACGGGAACCAGTGGACACCAAGGATTAATGTGGGATTAATGTTTAAAGTGCCATAATGACACAAATGGTAGTACAGGGATCGGGGGTGGATAAAAATACTGTACACCTGAGATGACATGTTAAAGTGCAGTAATGGCTGCAACAACAAAACAGGGATGGAAGGTGAGGGGAGCCGCTAGACTCCAGGGCTTACTTTAAGTACCATGATGGTACTGATGTTGCAGTGGGGATTGGGGGTGGGTGAGGGGATGCACTACACCACCAGGGAATATTCTGTAAAGTGCCCAAGACACAGATATCATAATGGTGATAGAGGGTATACAGAAGATCATATGGACTGATACATACATTTTGTTATGGCAGTAAAGTATTTCAGGGGTGGGAGGAACCACAGGAAGGTAGTAAGGATAGGTGCATGGACTGTGGAGTGTGTGTGTGTGTGTGTGTGTGTGTGTGTGTGTGTGTGTGTGTGTGTGTGCATGTGTGTTTGTGTACTGTGTGTATACGAGAGTGATTGGGGGGGGTGTCACTGTCTACACAAGCAGCATCTAACTGTGATTCAGGTCTTACCTCATCACGGCTAGTATGTTTCAGAGTTGCAAATAAGCACTTCATGCTGGAAGGGCCTATTTAACACAAGTTGTATGGCTCATGCTAGGAACTTTAATGAATTCCTAGGATACCATTGCTAAAGTAACTAATTGTAGTGGCAGGGGATACTTGTAAATTAGAATGCATGCTTGAAGCACTTACACTATTGGAAATCCATTGAGCTATAAGCAAACCTATAATGTTTGTTAAGGTATTACAAATACAATGAGATATAAACATTAAATAAACTTCATGACTGGTTCTCCTATACTTTGTGGTGGACATTTTTTTGGATGTCTAGCATATAAAGTACCAGTTATCTGCATGTTTTTTAAGTAAAATTATTCAGTCATTCAGAGACACAGAACTTGGATCACAGGAACCAAGAAACTACAAACAAAGAGTGTTAAGATTAACATTATACAAACCTGAACACTGTTACTTGCCAGAAAAGAGATGGCGCATGCTTGCTGGTAATACAGAAAACACAGTGAAGGGATAGACCAAGGTCTTT
The DNA here is from genome assembly GCF_019279795.1 of Protopterus annectens. Lineage (NCBI taxonomy): Eukaryota > Metazoa > Chordata > Ceratodontiformes > Protopteridae > Protopterus > Protopterus annectens. The sequence continues at coordinate 560,072,429 of NC_056725.1, forward strand.
GTCTATCACTATGGACCTCATGTAGCTCCCCTTGAGACTGTATTACCTGCTTTTACTATGAATTTGCCCTCATGGCATTATTTAGTGATTAAGGATGAGACAGCCACAGCTAAATGAAACTGGCAACATTTCTTAATATATTTGAATTAAACACATGCTAATTTGCAGCTTTCAGGTTTGACAACTTGCTGATACTGTGTTGAGACGAAAATCACTGACTGACAATGGGCAGCTTTTTCAATGCATAAATGTACTTTTTAGACGTCAAGAAATGTTATTTGCAGCTGAATGAATTTGTCAGGGAAACAAGCCTTTTCTGACATGAAAGAGGTAAATGTGTGTTTTAAGAAGTAGCTACTTGTCAGCCTGTGATTCTCAGCACACTAGTCCCTCACCTGACAAGTTGTGGGTCTAACAACTGCAGCTTAGTTTGCAAATTAATTTCATACATGTTGGGTAATGTTTGCTTCATTCAACTGAATAGTTGTGTAAGAAGTAACTTCTCTAATAATACCATTAACAATAATTTGGACATAAATGGAAGCTAAAATCTATGCATACATGTAATTATCCGTTTTTTAGACAGTAATCACAGAATGACCAATTAATCTGGAAAATGCAAATACACTTAATTTGATCATCTTTTTTAGGTCTTGTACTATAGCATTTTGTTTGTTGTAAGGAGTTGTCTATAAATATTTGTACTGTGTCTTTTTAGGGCTCACTTTGATTTCATGAACAACCTCTGAGGCTAAATCCAGTTAATTAGAACATGCAGATTTGTTAATATTCAGTAGTGCTATCTTGCTGTTGTCCTTCAGGTAATATATCTAATACTTTTCGTTGTATTTTATCATGGTCATTCCAAAAATAATTTCCTTCTGTTAAACTGCTTATAACAGTACTGTATCTATTTATCCATTCTTAAAGAATTATATCCCAGGATTAAAATAAACACAGATGATGTACCTTGTTTAAATGTGCTGCATAGCCACTCTAATCTTAACAAATCATTTTCAACTTGCACTTTGCTTCTAATTTAATTTTTTTTAATATGGTATAAAATGAATGTAAATGTTAATAAAACACCCCCATCCCCTATTTTTTTATGTGTTGTGGGATCTTTTATATCCCCCCAAGCTGCTATGAACCCAAGCAAAGGCAGCCTCTGTTTAGCATTTCATATGAATGATGGCACACTCAGGAGTGCATCCCCCCCAATATGCTACACTGCAGTGTCAGTACTGAAAAATTAATCCAGCTACCTGGTGTGGAAGTAGAACCCATATCCTTCTGTACCAAAGATGATCTTTCAATAATACTGTATCTTTCTGGAAAATATGATAGATAGGTTAATGAAATGTTTCCTAAATGTTTAATTTTAGTTTCAAAAGTTTCTTTAATAACAATTCGTATTTTTCTAAAGGGGAGATCTCTTTAGCAAGCACTACATAAGACAAGTCGCTGGCTAAAAGAGGAGTGCTGAGGAGGCGAAATATATCATGCTGTGGCCTGGATATGATTTTGTTTTTATTTATGCAAGGAAAAAAGCCTGGATGGGTTATGAATTAGTCATAACTGAGTGGAATGTGCAGTGACACATAATGCACATTACATACATACATCCCACACCTATGTATACCTCTCAGCTGTCCAGATTTGTGCAGAATGTCCAGATTTTTGGCAAAAAATTTTGGTCTGTTCCTCATACAATTTGTGGTTTTCTGGCAAATCACTGGTATGATCTGAAGATAGAAGTCACTAAATAATGATATACATTTGAGTTTCAGACTTCAAATCCCTCAGAAAATGTAAGTTAAAACAAATGCTGTTACTCTAGCGACCTTCTAATTTTATAACAGCAATATTTAAAATATGTCCCCATTTATGGGCCTTTGTCCCCCCATTTGGTTGGGCTTTGCCCAGACTTCGTGTACTAAGAGGTTATGAGGTATACTGACCTATGACCATGAAGCTTCTGCTCCATCTGAGCACCATTGTTGAAATGCAGAGTGCATACTGTCATGTCATTACTGCAGCAAAAGAACACATCCTAGTCCCTTGGAAAGATATCTGGCCTCAGCCATTCAGTTCCAGCCTCCTGGCTGTCTCCTGCAGTGACTGAGCCTGCTACAGAAACCCAGGCCTTCTTGGTCACAGTCGGGGCTCTTTCTGTCTTATGTCCACAGCTGGCTTAGCATTTGTTTCTTAAGTTTTATACACCCTTCACTCTCCTTTCCATCCTATTAATTTGCTGTCACTTTGGACACTTGAATGGTAATTGTTAAACATTACTGATCTCCTTCTACTCATAATATAACTTAGTATGCGAAATTTGTCAACTTTATGAACCTACCTAACTTTTAAATGGTTCCTTAAAAATAAACTTGCCACCAGTTAACAAAAGAAAAAAAAGCCATGTTGTTTGGTACGTAGCTCAGAAAAGTAAAATTTGCTCAAACAGGATCATTCCCTTAACTCATGGTAGCTCACAGGAAGCCATATATTCACAGAAATGCTTTGGTGTTATTCTTGTGACCACCCTTTCTCTTACTTCCACATCAGCATGGTTGATGAAAAGCCTAATAAAGACAGTATACTGAATACTATGGATTATGGTAAATGTGTGAATTTGGGAGAGTGGGAGTTGTGAAGTTTTGTGCATATATTAAATGAATAATATGTAGAAGAGGGTAAGGAAGAAATGATTTGTTTGCATGAGGTTATTAAATTTTATAGAATAAGGGTCTAATGAAGTAGGTAAATGAAAACTCATTGCTAAATTAAAATTGTACATTTATTTCAAATTCTTCTAATTAATGCTGAAGCAATGCATGTGTACAGGTGAAGAAGCAGTAAGTATTATGTTCAGGAAATGACAGCAAATAAGTATTACAATGGATAACATAATCTGTATACAGCACACCAAAGGGATATCAAACAGGTGTATGGGGTTTGGATGTAACAATTTTTATGATACCTGTCTCATGGAAGTTTATTTAAAATGCTAAAAAGCTATACAGCTTTGGTGAAAAAATTGAAAGTGGATATAGTAGATATATATTAATTTTTGGTTGAAACTAATGGCAGATGTATATCTAGAAATGTAAGTAAAAATGAACAAAATGGAAAAATTGGACCAAGACCAACTCTCTTCAGAATATGTATACATTAGGTTACAGACATGATAATATAAAATGAATGTGGTGGAAAGTAAAACAAATAGGTTTACATTGATAAATGTAGATGAAATTATATTGTAAATTGTACAAATAAGGGCAACAATTGTGGCAGTCATACAATAAAAATGAAAAATTGAGGCTTAGGATAAATAAAGAATAAAGTAAAGATTTTGGATAGAAAATTAAAAAAAAAACAGAGGGAATATGTTTTTCATAAATGCATAGAGATGGCTAGAAATTAACAAAGGATAACCAGGAATATATAGAGTATGTACAAATCGTAGAAAAGATGGCAGGCAATAGAAAACTGTTACAGACATCTTCCACATATTGTAAGAAGAATATTTGCTTTGTGAAGTCTTGGTCAATTGGATTAAGGAGTTATTTGGCAAGTGCATGTATGTTACCCGAAGAAGCTGACACTACATTTAAGAATGCCTTTTTTCAATTATGTCAGGAATTAATGGCATGGACTCCATTAAAGGGAGACTTGAAATGTCAGCCAGAATGAGGATGTTATAGGCACATTTCAACCAGCTGCATTCTTAATTTTATTTATCTATTTGTTCATACAGTAAAGCAAGTCAGTGAAATATAAAGCAGTAGAAAAGAAGTTTGATAAAACATTTTGTTGGTTCATAGAAGTGTGTAGAAGAAATAATAAAAAAGAAGCTAGCTTCATAACATAAAGTAATAAAGCCCTAGCTGAAACCTAGGTAAATCAGGTGTGAGTGCAATCCTGGTTGCTGGAGAACCAGTCTTGGGGAATATGGCAAAAGTGACTGATGTCATCTTGGCTGTCCAGGTGAGAGACAAGATGTTCTGGTCTACCAAGCCAGAAAAATGTTTTCCTGCTTGAGGCCAGGTTTAGATCAGGTTACATCACTAGGTTATGGAAAGACTGTGATGTACAGCTGGTACTACAAAGCAGCACTTTGTGCATTATGTAGGAAAGGCACATGTATGAATGCAGGCATGCATCACCGAGTCAGTACTGCAAACCCCCACTTTAGTGGCATGCACTCCAGTCCATCATTGTAGTAAGGAAACATAGTTTTAAATAAATGAATTGTCCATAATCTCTTGATTTATTTATGTAAAACATCAAGTCCTAAGTCTTTACACATATTTGTAATATTAAGTGTAGGAATACTGAATATGGGAATAAAGAAGTTTCTCCTAACTATAAAGTTCAGTGATCTCATTGATAGCATATATAGAGATGTGGGAATATGGATTGTGCAGTGCCTAAGAAGGGGGTGTGAGAGGGCGACTTGTTCCCCTGCAATGCTTTTAACAGTTTTTTAATGCAAGGTACATGATGTGTTTGTTCCATCAGGTTGGGTGTGAATGAACTGTGCTGTAATTATTTTTCCACACAGAAAGTTAATAATGCAGACTGTTAGAAAAATGTGTATTTGAATATATGAGAAATGCTAGTTTAAAAGCAAAGTAGTATATATTGCATTTTATTCTATTAATCATATAACAGTACAGATTAATTCATGTGTAAATGTAAGTAGTTTTGAAACTGCAGTGTGGCTTGAAACAAAGCTGATCTTTGACCCTGGCAGAATGCTAGCTTAGCAAGTTTTAATGTTTATGCTTTTCACAAGTGATTATCTGCTGGGTCAGGAAATTAAATGTGTGAAATAATGAAATCTTCTGCTCTTTCCTGTTGGAATGATTTGGCCTTGTATATGTGTTACTGAGATAGCACGCAGCTGTGTGAGAAAGTGTAACAGAGAACAAAGACGTGTATTAAAAGACTGAAGCTGCTATTGTGTTCGAACTGATATGAAACCTTGAAGAAGTAACTTTACAGAAAGACATTATGTCTGACCAGCTGGATAGCAAGGCCATATTGTATCTAGAGGAAAAGTTTTTTTAAATATACAGCATCAACAGCTTTATGAATAAAGGACTGTAAGCTAAAGTGATGTAGATGCCCTGTGACATATCACGTCAGTAAGGTGGGCATAGCTTAAATGTTAAACCTATATAAAATTGTGTGCTTCCTGTTTCATGTCAGACAAAATTCTGTACTTGTATGTTTTTTGCCTCCTGGTGTACACTAGTAAACTTTTTAACCTGAACCTCCTGTGTATTGAAATCTTATTTTATTTAACAGTTTGGTCCTTTACAGATGGAATTCCCTTGGTAAGCCGCAGACCAGAGCATATCGGTGGTCGAATACTGCGCAGGAGAAGTTACCGAAATGGTTCTTCTTGAGTGAAAAGACCTCTGACTGAATTGTCGTGTAAAGAGGCTGGCCACTTTCTGATCTGTGGCCGAAAAGTGGAACTTGGACTTTCTCAATACCGGAGGCTCAGGTAGGAAGAATTTGCCTTTTTTCTGTTTTAGATCAGGGACTAGGTTACAGTATATTGTTGTCAAGATTTGTTTTGCAGATCAGGGACAAAAGGAAGTACTGTATATTTGGTCATAGATCAGGGTAACAGAATAAGGTAGGCAGTTATTCTAGATAAACTGTGAACAGGAACTGAGAACTTGATATCACGTGATAAAAAGGGTTACGTAACATTTTCTTTGACATGGGTAATCAGTGCACTAAAACATCGCGAGATCCGCCCCTAACCGAAGACGCAAAATACATGCAATTACAACATTCTGATAACGTTAGGTATTATACGAAATGGGTTAATAAATATGAATTTGATGGTAAACTAGATAAAACTTCACTAGTTAAACTCCTTAAACAGCTTAAATCTGATGCGGAAGGTCAGGCAAAAAAGCAACGCCAATTAGGCATTCCTCAGGCACACAGGTGGATTGAGGAAGCAAATCGTAGAGAGCAGAAGCTGAAAAATTCAAAAACATTATTTCTAGACAAAGAGGATAATAACTTGGTAATAGTGACAGCTCCCCCTCCTCCTCCCTTGCCCCCTCCCTTACCCTTTTCAGGATATGAAGCGAGTGGACAGGCTGGTCCGCCTCTGCGTTATCCTGAAGTTTCAGCAAGACCACAACCATTTGTTAGAGATCCTATTGAAGCTAGGTCCCAAACACGTAAAACACATAGGGACACAGAATCATACCAAATAGAGAGAAATCTACAGGATGAGAGTGAGGAAGAAATATGCCCACTTATAGAAGTTCCAAATCCTCAGGCAGGACAGGAAGGGCAGGACCCAACACTCTTAGTATATAGACCATGGACACCGGAAGATATCCGGAAGGCTACTGAGGGAATCCCCCATCCGAAAGTTAATTTTACAAAATTTTTAGAAGATTTACAAGGCATGAGATTGAGTTACCACTTGAATGGGGAAGAAGTAGAAAAAGTAGTAAGACAAATTATAGGTCCAGATTGGCACATGATTTGTGGCAACTGGAATCCTCGTAATGCAGAATTTAAACCACTCCCACATAGTGACGCAGAGTTAGACAATAGAGTGAAAGGTCTGACAGACCGAATCTCTGAGAAATGGAAACCTAGAGCAGACTGGACTTGCATTAATCAATGCATACAACAGGAAAATGAGACAATAGATGGGTATTATGCTAGATTATTAGAATGTTTTAATAATCATAGCGGTATGTTAGTTCCTGAGAACCAAACGAATGATTCCCCGTATGAACAACAATTAAAAAATGCATTTTTGAAAGGTTGCATTGCACCTATTAGTAGCTTCATTACAAAGCATATGATAGACCATCGAACAGGGAGGCTACAAGCCTTACTTGAATACGCTAGACATGCTGAAAGACATTTTAATAGTAAAAAGAAAAAGAAGGCGCAAGTCTTCACTGCTGAAGATGGAGCTGAAGTATTTGTATTACAGACAGGTAAAAAGGGCAAGAAGAATGCCCAGGGGAACAAACAGTCTGACAAACGATCAGAAGATTTTGAAGAGAGGAAAAAGAGAGGTGAATGCTTCAAGTGCGGGAAAAAGGGACACCTATCAAGGGATTGTAGGCAAAACAAAAAGGTAATTTCAGAAGATAAGGGAGATGAGGACTGACTATATGATAGTGAAGATACATCATGTGAAAGTCAGAAATCATCAAGAAAAGTTACTAAACAGAAAACAAATGTAAATGTGATAGAAGGAGTAGAGGAAGTGCAAGTGGATATGAAGGATGAAGAAAGTGAAATTTTGGACTTAGCATTATTGAGCTTAGAGCTCTACTTAGCAGATACGAAACTGGAAGTTACACTTCTGGTGGAGGGAAGGGAAGTCAAATTCCTGTGTGACTCAGGAGCATCACGGACTTTGATACACCCCTCCAAGTTACCAGAACATTCAGAGTCACCTGATTATATCCTAGTAAAAGCCGCAAATGGACAGCTATACAGGGAACCACTTTCCCATGATATAGCAATAACTGACCCTGTTTCAGGTATGACCCAGAGAAGTAAAATTGTTGTTTCTGCAAAGTGTCCAGTAAACCTATTGGGCAGGGACCTTATGCAGATATTTGGCATAGCAGTAGTTCCAACTGTACAAGGTATGGAGGCACAGAGACAAATGGATACCTTTGTAGTGCGATCGGAGGGTGAAACTTTTACTGGTACAGCCAGGACCTAGTCACGACTGGTCCAGGGGCAGTAACCGAGGAACTGATGAACGTAGCCATCAGTAAAGCCCCCTCCCTTGACACTGATCGACAGCATTTGTTACACTGTACTCTATACTACTGTACTACACCAGGACCTGATAGAGAGTATGAGCAAGAATTGTTTAGAAATCGTGCAACTAGATTGGTTTTGTGTACTTTGTACTGGGATACTGAGGGGAACAGTGTAGTTAGCTGTTCGTTACCTCAAGAATTCCTTGCATTGTATAGATCAAATAGGTTACCACATGTCAGCTTGACAAAGAACAAAAGTGTCAAATGGGCAGACTTAGGAGAAAAAGTAACAAGATGGGAGAAACAGACTGATTTAGAACTATCAGAACAAGGGATACAAAAACAAAAACTGAATTGGTTGACACAGACACATCCAGCTGTACACTTGCAATCTAGCGAGGACAGCTGATTAGCATTCTTATTAGAAGAAGAAGAAAAGGCTTTATGTGAAATTCCAACAACTCTTTGGTCAACAGGCAAGTCAGATGTAGGACTTATTCGAACAGCAGGACCAGTTACAATAACCCCAAAGTCAGCTTTTAGACCACAGAAAAGACAATACCCTTTGAGAAAGGATGCAGAAATAGGAATTAAGCCTATAATAGCAGCATTACTCAAAGAAGAAGTACTGGTAGAATCTCCTGATTCACCATGTAATACACCCCTATTTCCTGTTAAAAAAGCAAGCGGGGAATGGCGGATGGTACAAGATTTACAAGCTGTAAATAATGCAGTAATACCTAGAGCACCTACTGTGCCAGACCCACATACCTTGTTAAACGATTTAGAACCGCAACAGAAATATTTCTCTGTGGTAGATATTAGCAATGCTTTCTTTTCAATACCTATACATCCTGATAGTCAATATTGGTTTGCATTTACATTTCAGGGTAAAAGGTATACATATACTCGACTACCACAGGGATATTGTGAGAGTCCAACAATATTTGCACAAGAAATGGCTAGCAACCTGGCAGGGTTTACCCCACCGGGAGGTAGTCAAATTCTACTTTACGTAGATGACATCTTGCTAGCAGCCCCCACCCAGCAACAGTGCAGGGAGGATACTGTAGCATTATTGAAATTTTAGCAACACAAGGACACAAAGTAAACAAAAGTAAGTTACAACTTTGGAGAAAACAAGTTAGATACTTGGGATATGTAATATCCAATGAAGGTAGAATACTAGATGAGGAAAGAAAACAGCAATTTTGCAAGCACCTAAACCAGCAACCAAGAAGGAAATGATGTCTTTCTTAGGTACAACTAATTTTTGTCGGAGTTGGATACCAAATTATGCTTTGGAATCTGCTCCACTGACTGACTTGATATATAAGACACCAATGGCAGCACAAGATATCTTACAATGGACACCCGAAGCAGAAACGGCTTTCTGCAGGTTGAAGCAGTTGATAGCTTCTTCATTAGTTTTAGGACTTCCGAATTATCATAAATGATTCTTTCAGACCATAGATTGTAAGCAAGGATATATGACGCCAGTACTGACGCAACAACATGGGGATAAGCAACGCCCCATAGCCTATTATTCATCACAGTTAGACCCAGTGGCGCGATCTTTGCCTCACTGTGTACAAGCAGTAGTTGCAGCTGCAATGGCAGTACAGGCTTCGGCCTCAGTGGTGTTATTCCACCCTCTCACATTGAGAGTGCCTCATGCAGTTGCAATAATTTTACTGCAAGAAAAAGTGGCATACCTTTCCCCTGCTAGACATCTTTCGTGTATGACTATACTGCTGAGCCAACCTCATATGACAATTGAACAATGTACGACATTAAATCCATCAACATTACTTCCAACTCCTGTGGAGGGCACACCACACAGCTGCCTGCAGGAAATTGAACAGTTAGCTTTACCTAGACAAGATCTCACAGATATGCCCTTGGATAATGCCGAGGTGACATATTACATGGACAGCTCATGCAGAAGGGGTCCTACAGGGAAGAATCTGGTAGGGTATGCAGTAGTTACAGACACTAAAATTTTAGAAGCTCAATCCTTACCACACAACTTATCTGCACAAGCAGCAGAATTGATAGCTTTGACGAGGGCATGTACTTTAGCAAAAAACAAGTGTGTGAACATATATACTGATAGTCAGTATGCTTTTTCTACAGTACATGTATTTGCACAACAATGGAAAAATAGAGGAATGATAACATCCAGTGGAAAACCTATTAATCATGCGCAATTTATTTTGGAGTTATTAGAATCTATTCAGTTACCTACCAAAGTAGCTATTTGTAAATGTGTAGCTCATACAAAACAGCAGGATAAGATTTCAAAGGCAATGCACGAGCTGATGCAGCTGCAAAGCAAGCAGCCTCAGACTCAGAAACTTTACTTTTAAATGAGGAATTACAACCCTCTGAGATTTTAGATTTAGACATGTTAAAAACAATGCAGATGCTTACTACAAAAGCAGAGAAACAAAAATGGGTAAAACGAGGTGCAATTCTTGAGAATGGACTGTACATTTCCAAAGAAAGAAAACCGATATTGCCATCTAATTTATTTAGATATGCAGCTTTGTTGAGCCATGGGCAGTGCCATGTCTCAACAGGGGGGATGGTACAGTTAGTAAACCGAATATTCCAAACATATGGATACACAAACTACACAAAAAATTTTGTGCAGCTTGTCATACTTGTAACAAGCACCATGCACAAGGAGCATTTAAAACCAAGCAAGGAAGTTTTCCTATACCACCATACCCATTCCATACTATTTGTATGGATTTCATAGAATTGAATAAATGTGAAGGGAAAAAGTTTTGTTTAGTTATTGTAGACATGTTTTCTAAATGGGTAGAAGCTTTTCCAACCAAAAACCCGGATGCAGCAACAGTGGTGAAAGCCCTGATAAAAGAAGTAATCCCTAGATTTGGCTTTCCAGAAAGGATTTATAGTGACAATGGCACACATTTTGTAAACCAGACAATCCACCAACTTGGGAGATTTTTTGGTATCTCCTTAAAGAACCATTGTGCCTACCACCCACAGTCAGCAGGACTGGTGGAAAGGTACAATGGTACCCTAAAAAGTAAACTTAGGAAGCTAGTAGAGGGAACCCAAAAGAATTGGATATACTGTCTGCCTTTAGCACTGCTGAGTATGAGAACGGTTCCAAATGTAAAGGGTTTGACTCCCTTTGAAATGGTTTTTGGGAGAGCATATTATGTGCCTCAGTGGAAAGCTCTCATGCCTGCAGAGCAAGAGGCTGACAGTTCATTAGCTAGTTATATGAGGAAACTGTTAACAAATAAATCTGTTTTGCAGTTTAACTCTTTTTCAGATAAGGAACAGACCAGACCGGTGGAAGCAGTCTTGACCCCAGGGTCATGGGTTTGGCTGAAAGTGATGAAAAGGAAGAATTGGGTGAGTCCAAAGTGGGAGGGACCATACCAGGTTCTGTTGGCAACACCTACTGCAGTCAGAGTGGCCGAGAGGATGTCCTGGGTTCATTTGACACATTGTAAACCGGTAAAGAACTTTCAACTTGATAAAAACTTTGTGACTGATACACAACCAGACTGAGATGGCCAAAAACAAAGCGAATAGAAATTTAGATCAACCCCAGAGATGTTGCATAATCATTTTGTTGAGTGTACATTTATTGACTGTAATTGTGACAATTTTCCTCTTGTTGTGGTTTATCCTACACACAACCACACAAGTGAAAGTGGGAAGGCGTGATGAAACGTCTATAGACTGGCATCCAAATTTTAACACATACCTAGCCATGAAACGTGTATATGCAGAGACTATGAACATTTCAAATTGCTGGGTTTGTACAGCTATACCAACAGCATATGGAGGACTGATAATGTCCGCTGTCCCTTTGGGGATAAATGAGACTTGGGAGAATTTACTTCTCGATTCAGGAACTGTGAGATCACAGGACAAAATAGCTTTATTTTTACCTGTCACGCAAAAAGGAGTTGTATGTTTTTATAAAAATGACACCCTCCAGGTGGGCTGGAGCAATTGTAATATAACCATATCTTACTGATGTTATATTAAGAATGGTAATGGCAATACTTTTTGCAATACTAATTATGACTCGTATTTGAACTCATTGAAAACAACTATGAATGATATTCGCAAAAATCCAGTTTTGTTTAAACAATTGTCAGTTATAGATCAGAAAATGTTTCATGCAGGGCTGATGCGTATTAGTACTAAAGTAGAAAACTGTTATTTTATTTGTGGGAAAAAGGCATATAAATGGTTACCTGAGAATTGGTCCGGCAGTTGTTTTTTGGGTTATTTGGTTCCTGCAATAAGACATACTGCAGAATTACCTTTGGGTAAGATACGAAACGTGAGAGAAGCAGCCCAAAAACCCGAAGGTCCAGTTGAAAAACCTGTGAATCCAGTTGGAAAGATCGAAGCTGGCTGGAAAGACCACAATTCAGTAAAAGACAAAAGCGAATTGACTCATATGGACTTGAGTGACAGTGTTATATCTTGGGCAGGAATATTCCCAGCCTATGGAGTAGTCAAATTGATCTGGGAGCTGAGGAAGTTGTCGAAACTTCTCAAAGTAATGAGTAATGCAACTTTTTCTGCCCTAGAACTGGTGACTGATGAACTGAATGCAATGAGAACTGTTGTGCTACAAAATCGAATGGCTCTTGACTTCACCCTAGAGGCGAGAGGTGGTACGTGCACGCTTATCAAAGAAGAATGCTGTGCTTATATTCCTGACAATCGTCATGAGATCAATAACCACCTAGAGGTAATTCAGCAAGTATCAGCCATGACTGGACCAGGCCCAAACCCACTGATGGACTTTTTCCAGAATCTATTTGGGGGGTGGGGTTCCATCCTAATGAATATTCTGATTGCCATTTGTGTGGGTATACTCCTAATAGGAGCATGTGTTTGCTGTGGAATTCCCTGCATGAAAAGATTAATCAAAGATTTTATTGATGTATCTGTTACTGAAACTTTGTACCAAGATATTGAGATTGAAAGATTGATCTCAGATGACATTCTTTCTGAAGTATAGATTGAATGACTCACCTAGCTGAAAATCCTAAGTGGAAAAGGCTAGGAGATGAAATGACACTATGCATACTTCAAAATAGAATAAAAAGTATTAATAGGGGCAAATGTTAGAAAAATGTGTATTTGAATATATGAGAAATGCTAGTTTAAAAGCAAAGTAGTATATAATGCATTTTATTCTATTAATCATATAACAGTACAGATTAATTCATGTGTAAATGTAAGTAGTTTTGAAACTGCAGTGTGGCTTGAAGCAAAGCTGATCTTTGACCCTGGCAGAATGCTAGCTTAGCAAGTTTTAATGTTTATGCTTTTCACAAGTGATTATCTGCTGGGTCAGGAAATTAAATGTGTGAAATAATGAAATCTTCTGCTCTTTCCTGTTGGAATGATTTGGCCTTGTATATGTGTTACTGAGATAGCACGCAGCTGTGTGAGAAAGTGTAACAGAGAACAAAGACGTGTATTAAAAGACTGAAGCTGCTATTGTATTCGAACTGATATGAAACCTTGAAGAAGTAACTTTACAGAAAGACATTATGTCTGACCAGCTGGATAGCAAGGCCATATTGTATCTAGAGGAAAAGTTTTTTTAAATATACAGCATCAACAGCTTTATGAATAAAGGACTGTAAGCTAAAGTGATGTAGATGCCCTGTGACATATCACGTCAGTAAGGTGGGCATAGCTTAAATGTTAAACCTATATAAAATTGTGTGCTTCCTGTTTCATGTCAGACAAAATTCTGTACTTGTACGTTTTTTGCCTCCTGGTGTACACTAGTAAACTTTTTAACCTGAACCTCCTGTGTATTGAAATCTTATTTTATTTAACACAGACAATAAATCTGTCATAAATACTTCCATGATTCTGCTTCTCCAGGGACTACCCGACTTTTACAACTGGCCTGCTGTGGAGGGTGTGCATATTATAGTGAACAAAGAATATTCATCATCATACATTACGTGAATATAGCTTTAAAACAGTAGGGTTTGAACTAATATGAGAATATTTTGAGTTTAACTCAAAACTAATTATTAGCATGTCACTAAAGCAATCCTATATGGTACTGGCTACATGAAATATGAAATAAACTGGGTATTTTAAAATATATTATGACATTTCTTTAGAAAGTATTTATTATTTATGATATCTTCTATGGTAATAATATGCATATAAGGTAATGTAATAAATACTATGCATATATCTCTATACATTTAACTCAATAAAATTTTCAAATCTGTTGACTTTTTCTATTTTAACAAGAGATAAAATCATAACTTTTCTGCTTAATTAGAGTTTTGAGTTTAAAAAGAATCCAGATGTAAACAATTTGTAATTCAAACCAATAATAAGACCAAATGTAGATACTCTAGGAAAATAAACAATTTAGAGTCTCATCTTGTTTAGTAGGATAAGCAAGGGAGCAGTTTGATTAGGTTATCCTATTTCAACTTGAAATCTTGTTTTAGATTCTATAAAAGTTATTTATTTTATTATTTACAAGATTCAACAAGTTTTTTGTACTGTAGTTCATTCAAAATAGCATAAGAAGTATTCTGTACATTTTTATAAGAGGAGAAATAAATAAAATAGTTGAACAACCACACTTTGTCTACAAGATAGTAAGCAACTTAAAGACATTGACTGACAAGCTGACAAATAGAAGGTTCACAGCAATCAGATGAAAGGTACAACAAAATGTGGTTTTGTAAGCAATGCCAGTATATTTTAAAGGCTGAAGCACAGTTAACTTACAAAACACACACACACACACACACACCCATATATATATATATATATATATATATATATATATATATATATATATATATATATATATATATATATATTAAAAAACAATGACTGTTTGGATTACTCACATTTTTGCCAGGCTTCTGGTATCCAGTCTAGGGTAGACAAAATTTTTATCTCACAGGATTTGATATCCAAGAGAAAAAAATAAAATAAAAAATATTCTTTGTCCCTTCTTTGACCATAATGCTATATGATGTAAATCATCTCCTGACTTTAACAAAGTGTCAATGACTAGTAGTACTCTTTCTTATATAGTTAAATACAAAAAGTTTCAGAAATAATTTTTATTGAAACTGGCACATCTCTGAATATTAATGATAAATAATCTATAAGAACATACTGGCATGGGATTCCCTGAAACATTCTTCCACATATATGTGAAAGAATGCTGTCTTGGTATAAGAAGAAAGTCATCTAAAGAGATGATTAATTACATGACATCTAAAACAAATTCCGTATTACAAAATTAAAATTTCAAAATGTAAACATAAAATGTCTATGACAAGTGGATATACTGAATAAGAATTATCAAATTATACGTTCTCCTAAACCTGTAATAACTTTACAAACATTTTTTTTATTTTATTCATTGACATGAAGGGACATGTACAATTTAATTAAAAGAGCAAAGTTATCATATGAGCTAACCATAAGAAGATAAAAACCAAAAGGACCTAATAAGGAAGCTGTAGTTTCCAGTTTAAAAACACGGTTTTAATCCACAAAAAGGAAGCACAAGCGCTTTCATAGGTACAAATCCCACTTCTTCAGATGCTAACAACTGTTTAGACAAGAATGGTTTAAATACATATACAGAAACACCTGAAGTAATTAAGTAGTGGCATCACCTTAAAGCTACACATATTAAAATATTCAAGACAAAGATATCACACATCTACCTACCTATATTTAACTACAATTTAGAATACAGTACTTAACATTTAAAAATATATAAAAATTTATAAAAACATTGCAATAAATATTCTACAGAATATGCATAATTATTCACTATATATACTTATTGCACATATTTTCATCTAGTAAAAGGTCTTTTCTTTAATAGAGGCTTAAGGGGAACATACTCATTCATTCCAAAATCAGCACTGGCTCTCAACCTTACTATCCATTCTGCTTCTAAATTTTCTGTGGCATTTCATATGGTACCACCCCTAATATTCAAGGATGCCCTACTAATAACTAAAACTTGAATGTGTGTTCAAAATCAGTTTCATTCACGTTTGGCTAAAGCACCTAAATTATCCTTCTTATTAATATGATAAAGATGTTCCCTGTTTCTATCTTTTAAACACCTGTCAGTTTTCCCTACATAAAACCTTTTACATTTTAAACAATGTGCTAAATAAAACATTTAGTTTCACAGGTAGTATACAATTGAAAATTATATACTCTATAACAGTGAGGGTGTGTAAACTGTGCACATGTATCTATAAATTTGCAGAATGAACAACGTCCACATGGTCTAGTACCAAGTCTTATCGGAGTTCCAACACTATGTTTAGGGTAGCAAAATCTCCTTTTCAGGGACAAATTATTCTTAAATAAAAATTTTGGTTCCATATCTATCATCTCCTTAACCTGTTCATCACTGGTTAAAATTCCCCAGTATTTCCTTACAATGCAATTTGTAGAATATTCTAAAAGTACTCTCAGCTTAGTAACACTTTTCTTAGTATTCAGACATTCTTTCTTGTTTCCTGAAAAGTAAGGTTTAGCAGTAGACTGTCTTAATTTAACAACCTGCTGAATATTATTATCTAAAAATGATTCAGTATACCCTCTGGCCTTCAAATCATTTCTAACTACTCCAGTTTGTTTATGAAAATCATCATCACGCATATATAGCCTAGAGGCTCTATAAACTTGGTTTTTAACCACATTTTTAAAAATATGCTGTGGATGCATACTATTCTTAAAAGATGATTAACATGACAAACTTTTTTATACTGTTTGGTGTACATTTCTCTACTATTCTCGACTACTATTGACACATCTAAGAAATTAATTTTATTTTCTGAATGTACTGTTGTAAACTTCAAATAAGAAGTACTACTGTTGATATACCCCTCAAATCTCCGTAGCTCTTCATATGTGCCCCCATAACATAAAAAGATCATCTACAAACCTCCTCATAAACAATATTTTTTCTTTAAATGGTCCCTGTAACATAAATTCTGTTTCCCATATGACCATTACTGCATTGGCGTAGCTATTGGCACATGAAGTGCCCATAGCTACGCCATTGCATTTCCAAAACACATCCTTATCAAAAATAAAGACATTGTTATATAGAACTAACTAGGTCAGCTCTACTAACACATGTGTATGTCTTTTTCAGTACTGGAATATTCCCTAATGAATCTCTCTAAGATTCTCAAGCCCGACTCATTAGGTATCACCGTGAAAAGGGACACAACGTTCATTGTCACTAATATAAATGTCTCATCCTTGTTTCTATTGTTCATATGGGCATATAAATCATTTAAAAAATTATCTGTATCTCTCAGAACCTGATATATGTTATTCAAAATTGGCCTTAGATGTTTCTCTCTCTCTCTCTCTCTCTATATATATATATATATATATATATATATATATATATATATATATATATATATATATATGGAGATCATTTCTGTACACCATCTCCTCCCTGACACTATCGGCCTGAAAGGTGGATTTATTTTATCTCTATGTATGTATTTATCTCTATGTAGCTTCAGTAATCCCTGTATAACAAGAATTACAGGGTGCTGTATGACAAAATAATCAAACAATTCCTTACTTATATATTAATTTCTCAAAAATTGACATAAACGCTGTTTGACGTATTCAGTCATATTTGTAATATCTAAAATGCTTATTTTCTTATAAAAGCCATCAGTCTCTAACATATCATGCATTTTGTATTTGTACCCATCTGCATCCAAAATCACTATTGGCCCACCCTTGTCGGCTGGATGTATAATTATATCTGTGTTCTCTTGCAACTTTTTTAAAGCATTCTGCTCATCCTTAGTTAAATTAAAAGTACTTCTTTTATATTTACATTTCTTATCATCTAACATTTGCAATTTATAAACTTCAACACACATACTTTCAAAAGCATTTATCAAATGATTTGTCATCAGACTAAATGTGCTTGGTTTTTTAAACATATTCACTTGTTCATTCATGCCCCCAAACATAATTTTTAAAGTTAAATTTCTATCAAATAATTTAATGTCAAAAATAACTTCAGTATAGTCTGAATACCTATTAGGTATAAACGGTAGTCCTTTCTGCAGAACATTAAGTTCATTATCTGAGAAAACATCTTCTTCTTCTTTCGGCTGCTCCCATTAGGGGTCTGAGAAAACATAGCTGGATAAACTCCAGACTATTTTCTCATCTGTTGAAAAGCCTTCTTTATATTGCCTGAACCTGCTCATTCCTCCTTGAATTTTCTTTTCTGCCTGCTTCGACTCCTTCCCCTTGTAAATGAATTGAGTTGTTGTGTCTTCACTGGCAGGGGAAAGGAGAGTTTGTGCAAACCTAAAGGGACTGGTGCATCCAGTGCAGACAGTAAGGCTTTTGAACTCGCTGTTTCTTGTGCCTGATGTACTTGTGCCATGACTTGTATGGTTTTGCATCTCGCTCCTAGATCTCTATCATTACTGTGTAGTTCCTGTGGGTTAGTCAACGTTAACTCTGCCTCTGATGACATCATGGAATTGCTCACACTCCTCTGCAATAAAGCCCCTTCCATTCTCTTGTCTATAGAGGCATTCCCTCTATTGGAGTAATCATTTCCTGACTATCTTTGTTCCTCATTGTGATTGGATAATGTGGAGGAACTTTGATTCAAACTACCCACTGTTCTTTCGGTGTCTCCAAACCTCGGCCAGGAAAATATATTCCCTGACTGAAAGTCATGCCTGTCTCATTCTATTTTGCATAATTTCTGTTTTATAAGCTTATGTTCATATGCAGAAATAGAATCAAGCATATCAGTCAGGTTACTATTCAACACAGAAATGTCAAATAAAGAGAGCAGCTCAGCATACAAAGTCTTGACAGAAAGGGACAAAGTCTGAATCTCCCTTTCAGATGCTGCTGTTAAGAGCTTCATATAGTTCATGTTAGATTGTAAATTAACTTTTTGCTACTCAGTGAGAAGTATAGGGTCACAGTCAATGTGTGAGGGCATTTTAAGAACTCATAACCCTCTCGGGACTATTTCTTCCTTGATACAATACTCAACATAAAACTTATCAAACTGACTTATTTTCAGTTTGAATAAAATTTTCTCCATCAAGTGCAGTTTGCTTTTTAAAGTCACTATATCTATACCATTTGTCTCAGTATCAGTATTCTCTATACGATAGCTGTACAGAGGATTGTCTCTTCATTCAATAGTCCTGAACAGTTTGTCAGTATTATAAATATTACCTTGCGGTTGTGACACAGAGATATTTTCAGAATTCAAAACTTCTATTTCATCAGCCATATTCTTCACAAGTGTGGTGATAACAAGCAGAAAAGTAACAAAAAACAAAACTATCACCACAGTCTGTGAGCAATCAGGTCCAAAGACAAAGCAGAATCAAAACCAAAAGGACCCAGTAAGGAAGCTGTAGTTTTCAGTTTAAAAACACGGTTTTAATCAACAAAAAGGAAGCACAAGCACTTTCGTAGGTACAAATCAAACTTCTTCAGATGCTAACAACTGTTCAAACAAGAATGGTTTAAATACATATACAGAAACACCTGAAGTAATTAAGTAGTGACATCACCTTAAAGCTACAATCATATTAACATATTCAAGACAAAAATATCACACATCTACCTACCTATATTTAACTACAAATTAGAATACAGTACTTAAAATTTAAAAATATATAAAAATATATAAAAACATTGCAATAAATACTCTACAAAATATGCATAATTATTCACTATATATATGTATTGCACATATTTTCATCTAGTAAAATGTCTTTGAGCTAACCATATTAAAGATCAGGGGTTCAAAAGACAAGAAGCAACAAGCTAAACATTGAAATTGAACAAATTCCCCATGAATTTAACAAATATTATATTAGAATAAATCATAATAGTATTCAGCCAGGTTTTGATGATTCTGTAGTTAAGAATTTTGCAACTAAAGCAAATAAGATATTTTTTTTCAGAGAAAGTTATAGCTAGTCTCATTAAATCATTAATTCTTTACATTCAAAGAAGTCATTATATATATGTATATACATTATATATATATATATATATATATATATATATATATATATATATATATATATATATGGGTCTCCCTTTTTAACTTATTTATATAATAAGGCTAATCTAAAATTGAGTGCTTATATATTTGGTCCAAGGTCCAATTGAATTGAAGAAAGGCACTAAACACATAACCACTTAACGATTTGCAAGAATGATGGAAAATTTAGCTGTGCAATTAGACAACATTTAAAGACATCAGGGAAAGTTTGGGAAAATATTAATTAACAATGTAGTAACAGATGCCATTAATTTGAATATTAATGATATGAATATGCCATTAAAAGAAAACATGCTATGACCATTTCAGGCCTTTTCTTTAATACAGCATCTTTTTATCATAAACAAACAAAAAAAGGCTTTACCAGAAAATAACTCGATTTGGGAAGATTAAGAACTAGAATACTTGCGAATATGTGTAAAACGGAAGTATGATAACGCAAGAGATAAAACTCATAATACAACTGTTGAAGTGATTCAAGCCTTAGATAATGTTTTTAATAAATAGTTCTTTAGGTTTTAAGATTGATGTCAGCTTTTAAAAAAAATGGTTCTACTACCCCAAATCCTACACATCAACACATCATTCAGACAACTGCTTTAATCCCACAATGGACTCATCTAAAAATTGTTGGCAATATTTTACTAAAATTCTTAAGATATCTTAAGAAATCCAGGTTATCCTCTAAACATCACATTAGAACTTGGAGAAAGGGGCATCTAGAAACACATACACAAGGTACTTCCTTCAAAGTTGTTATTTACTGGCTGGACAGAAATTGCATAGCTAAGTAGCAAGAATCACAGATGACAGTTTTTAATTTGAACAGGATTAAAATCTCATCTACCTACATACATATCTCAGCCAACAAAATAAGTTGGGTCTTAGGTAACTATTTTCAGTTTAATTTCTATATATAACAAATTCACAGTATGCAAGACACATTCTTAAACGCTTAAAAATAACTTGCAGACATATTGATTTTAAAGTAGTTTAGAATGAGTATTCCCTAATGTGTAATAAAAGACCTAACACATAAGTCAGGACTGATCAAATGGAGGGAGACATGAAGTTTTAGGCCATCACTGTTTTTGGGGACAGGAGCTTAAAATAGTGCCAAAGCTGAACATTGAATTTGACTTAGAAACAGATGACTAGATAGTGGTTCAAGGAATTAGAAAATATGCATAAGAGATTTTTAGCATTATTGTAAATTCAGGTGAAAATATTTACAAACTGATTGATTATATATGTCAGAATTTATATAAAAATAAAACCTATGCATCAGTATAATCAGATTTATGTAAAATTCTTATAATTTATAAAGAAGAAGAATTAAATGATGTTTTTTTAATTTTATCCTTTGCAATGAAAAAAATAATAATGTGATAGGAATCAAGCTGGGAGAACAACATTAGACCAGCAGCGAAATTTTTTACCTGTAAATGCTTGAAATAAGCCTTCTTCATTCTTTATAGGATTGCAGAAATAAATAAAGGTTCTAAAGTAATATGCCAGAGGTAAGCGAGAAATCAAAGCACATCAGATGCACATTTTGTATGACTGCTCTCTACTGAATGATTTTTTTTGTGAAAAGCTCAGTTATTTTGTACTTATTTATTTATTGCTTTTTGCCTGGTCAAAGCTTTAAATAGTTTATTTTGACTAATGTTATTTATAGATTAGTGGAACACCTGAGGGAATGTGCAATTATACTATTCGGTGTATTTGTAAAGATAAATGTGAATGTTGTTGCTGTTGTCTTTCGGCTTTTCCTGGTTAGGGGACGCCACAGCGGAATTCCGGTCTGCTAATGATTGACAGTAGATTTTCACGGTGCTGAGTTGCCAGCTCAACGCCCAACCTTCAACGAAGGCATGCTCATTCACGCATGTCTTTCGGAACGCCACTCAACCCGCGGGGAGGACATGCAGACTCCACACAGAAGGTACTCCCCACACACTAGCTGAGAATCGAACGGGAGAACCTCTTGCTGTGATGAATATGAAATTAAATGTTATAGATGTATTAACTAATGGAGTATTAAACAAAACATCACCTATTCATTTTTGATAACTGCCAGGAGATGTTTAACTTTCACATGTACTAACATTTATATATGCAAGTAGAACTTTGGTTTAATGCTGCAATAAACTGATCCTACTTTAGACCTCTAGCATTCCCCATATTCTATACTGTAAGGTCTGTCACAACTTTCAGATCTTCCCAAGCTCAAAAATGAGGGTGCTATCATTTTAGGTTCATTCTTACATACATGACTGGCAGACAGTAAAATGAACAGTTTATGAGGAACAGATCAAATATTTCAGGTACAAATCTGGACAATCTGTGAAAATCTGGACAATTGAGAGGTATGGTCCCACCAAAGCTCTTGAACTACCTTCCTGATTACAGTGCTCTTTGAATTACACAACATAGGTTTCACTGACTCATAGAAATTAGATATTATGTTGCTGAAGAAGTTCTTGGATTTGTAATTATAAATGAACATGCTAAAAGTATTCATTGGGTCTGGAGCCTTGCTTTGGCAGGTTTATTTTCAATGATTTTACTTTGTGTTTTTTATACCATACCTTTAGGGAGACTGAATTCATGTGTTCCCAACTGCATGAGTGCTGTTTATCTTGCTCTGTCTAAGGCCTTTGATAATATCCTTAGGTCTTATCTCAGATGTTTTATAAGCTGTCTCAAAATGGACTACAACAACATATCAGATGGAATCACTCCATCTCTTCTCTCATGCTAGATGACATGTGTACTTCAAAGGGTTCCACATTAGGTCAACTTGGTTTAGACACTTAGCAGTACAAACACTGGCTCTAAGTGATTTGATCAGATTGGCTGATGTTGATGTGATGCCATGTAAAAATTGACAATGGAGGTGTGAGGGAGTGATGAGGATTTTATTTACTATCTTTACAAATGAAATGCCGAACCATTTTGTAGTGGCAAGCATCTCATATATAAAGATGATTTGACCATTTTCTGTTTTAAAATTCCACCAGGGCTAAAGAAGTTATTCTCCAGGCATTTTCCTGCAAAAATGGTGTATTAATCAAACACAGCTTTTAAACTCTAGCAAGAATAAATCAATGCTGTTTCTGTGTAAATGTTTTCAGAATAATTCTAACATGGTCTCACTAGTTTAAGGCCACCCTCAATAGTTCTTCAACCAAAAGTGCTTGGTTGTATCATTGACAAACAATTCAAATCTAACTCACAAATATCGAGTGCTGGCACTCAAACTAACAAAAATTAAGGATTCCTTCACAGGACTAGCACATTTCTATTCATATTTCTTAATATATACAAATTATCTCCATGCCTAATTCAATGATCCTTCTTGATGCAAAAGGCAAACTCTGATGTTTGCTGTTCTGCATTAAGCATTTAATGATTTGATGAGTGATTGCCTAGTATCTACCTATGAACTTAAGAGGGGAAGGATAGAGACTAATTACTTTATTGAAGTAAAGAGTAGTAAGTTGTATTCAGAATGAGATCACAGACGTATTTAGACATACTCTGTGAAATCATCTATTTGCCACATATTGTTATCAGGTAAACATATGGATTTAATCCTTAGTTCTAACCTGTTATAAAATCTGACTCAGATATTTCTTTCTTTTCCAGTTTAATATGCACATGTTTGTGTGTGTGCGTGTGTGTGTGTGTGTGTGTGCGTGCGTGCGTGCATGTGTGTGTGTGTGTGTGTGTGTGTGTGTGTGTGTGTGTGTGTCTGTACTATGACACCTGTAAAACTTATTTAATTTTCAGAGTTTCATTATGACTAAGATAATCCTATAACCATTTATGTTTTCGTTAATATCCCAGGTAATCTCCCAATATTACCAATATCACTTCTGATGACAGAATAATTCTTTCTTGCTTCTGACTCTCATTTTATAAAGAACTCTTCCCTTGTATTTATGATCTGTGCTCCCTGGCATTGTAGTGTAAACTTCTTCTTCATGAAAATGTCATCCATGTAGAATGAGCCTTAGCTATAGCCATTATGTACATAAAGTATTTTAATACAAGTAGTCACTGAGTAGTTGAAATAAGAAGAATGTTTTTAAAGAACTGTGTGTTTTTTCTGGTTGAGATATATAAGATTTAGATGAATTTCTTGCACACATAAAGAAGCATATGGAACTATATGGCCCTGTCTCTCAGCACTAATACATTTTCTCAGCCATATGAGATCATCTAGAATCTTTGAAACATATCCAGTCAGTTAACTATGAAGGCAAAACATGGACACAGCAGTAAGATATTTTGTCCATTTTCCAGTATCTGTGTGATATGGATGCAAATGTATGTATTTACTTGTTTACTGACTTACTTTCATTTGTTGGCCATGATAATGAAACTGCAATACTTCCTTTTCAGGGAAGTTTCTGAGAGCTAAAAGTCAAAATACAATGAAGATACAATAACAATGAAAGTGCAAGGAAGACCGTCAAATCACTGTTAATCAGCATATACTGTATACATATTAAAAATGCATGAAATCTATAGGTGGTTTCTTCCAGAATGGAAAACCATTTATGGGAAAGAAACAGGATAAAGTAATTTGGTACTTACGTATCATGTTTTAGTGAGGAGCAAATGGCTTCTGCAATATGCCTGTTGTTGCTGTGCTAAATCATACCAACCACTAGGACTTTTTGCATACCACCACCCCTGATAAATTCCTGACATACCATGAGATGATAGAAGGCTTCCTTAATGCTGCAACTATCTGAGGCTGTTTGCCTCTGGCTCAAAACAAACACCAAGTATATCCTTATTTTAGGCACTCTTCCTTTATCTCATGCAGAACATGTCTTTGTCTCATCCACGTTTCACATTCTGTTCCTTCTCACTGATAAAATACAGAATGACGTCCGTCTAATATAATCAGTTAATAAGCTATTCCAGGAGCAAATGGCAGAGCATTTTAAGCACACTTCCAAAATGCATAAGTAGGCTGGTACCAACCAAACTAATAGCAGGAATCACAAAACTGCAGTTCTTGACGTTATTTTTAATAGTAATTCTCCCAACTGTGCTGCAGAACAAAAGAGATTAAATGACAACTGAAGAGGAAAAGAGAAAATAGATGAAAATGCACAAACATGCAGACTATTTATACATCGTACAGAACATTTAGTGCATGCTATCAACTACATAACCAATGCAAAGCAGCCCCACCTCATGGTTACTCCCCATCCTTGCAACACAGCCCATATGCAGTATAGTATGTGAAGGGGATCTGCTGGAAAAGGTTACTCTGGAAAAGATTACACTGCTGAGCATTTATTTCCAATAAGGAAGTCCAGAAATGTATTAAAAGTGCTCCATGCCTGCTAGCCCATATATCATCACAAGGACTAAATACTTTTAACAGGTCATGCAAAATCAGCCTGAAGAAGCTTATGTTAAGATTTTGCCATGTAGAGGGAATACAGAAAAAAAACGTGTTTTAATTTCTCACCTGATGTCCTCTAAATGAGAAAATAAACTTGAAGAGACAGGTTTATTTAAACAGCCTTGATGACACATTCATACTTCATCTTTTCTACCATTTTAAGTTTTCAAAATATTGAAGTAAACCACTAGAACTAGAAACATACTATAGTGCTTAGGCAGTTAGACGGAGATGCCCTAAGGTGAACACTTACAGTGTGAAGCAGTCATCCACATTTAATGAGTAAGCATACATAACCTTCCTATCCTGATAAAGTTCTTGCACAACAGGCAGTCCTAACAGATTTGAAATACAAATCTGTTAGCAGTATAGCTCCTGCAACAACTTTTGGGCTATGTTATAGCTAGCCTCTTAAGCTTCTTGTGATTGGACTAGGTTAGAGTTGGCCTCGTGTTTTTGGGATATACACATTTGTAATCAGAACCGCTGTACGCAGGTGTGTTACTAAAATATATAAACTACCAGAGCTTCATATATTTTACCATGATTATATCCTCAGTCAGCATCTCTTCCTGCCATTGCAGGATTATAAAAAGTTATAAAAATGATCTGGCCTTCTCTAGGATAACCTCAGTCAAGTATATTTATTTAATTATTTCTTGAATTGATTCACTGAGGTAGAGCACTGATCACTACTAACCAATTTCAAAATATTATCATGAGAATATACAAAAGAGCTAAAATGATTACTACATAATAATGAAACAATGGCATAACAATTTAGAAAACAATAAGGGTTATAATAATTACAGCTTCATAATGATGCAGTCACATCAATGAAAATAAAAAATATGACTGCAACAATATATACAAAGATTTAAGATGTACAATGATTACAGTCTCATAATGGTGCAGTCACAGTAATGTAAGTGAGCATGAACGAGTGAGCATAACACAGCGAATTATGCTCGGGACACCAGTCCTTGACTTATTATTATGTATTCAAGACATGGATACCATGATATTCACCTTGAAAGCAAAGCTTAAGAGATGAATTTTTGGCAAGAAAACATAAATGTAAGTTAGGATTGGTGACCCAGTCATAATTCTTTGTAGTGCTTGGAGCTTTCTCTGCTCCATGTACTGCAAGTTACAGTAAAAAAGAAGAAAAAAAATGCTAAGTGTTTTGCCAGCTTTCAAAGCTACAAAACACTTGGCAAGCATTGTCAGAAAAGGAATGGACGGACATCTCCGTTGCTTATTTTAAAGCTGTCTTGGTATGTTAAACCCATTTAACATAGCAAAACAGTAAAAAAGCAACGGAGATCTTGCTTTCTCCGTTGCTTTTGGCCACAGCTCTGATGTACTGCGTAGGCATGCGCAGTACATCAGAACTGCTGCGGATGCCAGACAGCTGCAGAAGGGCAGCAAAGAGGCATTATACAATGCCATTATTTAAGAAAAGTAATTGTTTCTTTTCTTAAATAATGTCATAGTATAATAGCAATAACCCACTTCTGGGTGTGGGTAATGCGGGATTTAACCACGGTTGTCTTTGTTTGGTCCCTCGGGCTTCGCCCTTGGGACCAAACCACACCAACCGTAGTTAAATCCTGCATTACCCACACCCAGGCGTGGGTTATTGCTATAATGACATACATTTAAGTTTCAGACTTCATGTCCTTTTGCAAACTGTAGATGAACACACTTCCTGTTATTCAAGCTACTCTTTATGTTTATAAAAGGGAGTTGGGGCCACCTTATCTGTATGGACAGCAGATAGAATCAAATGTTTTGTTCTGCCACTGTCATTTGCTGGTCAGTACTGGTAGATTTTACTGGCTAGCCAAGATCTGACTTTACCAACTTAAGCAGGGGGTGCTTAACATTTATTAAGATCAAATCTCGCACCATTTTAGCACTTTACTAGTTTATCTTTTTCCAAATATCAGAATGTAATCACCATGCTCCGTACACTATAAGGAATATATACAAAGATTTTGAGTTATAAAAGGGATAGAACACCTCTAGATTGCTAAACATGTACAAAAGGGCAAAACATTATGGAAGTGAAAAATGCAAGGAAACTGCTCATCTATTATATGGCCTGCAGGGATGCAAGTACATTTCGCCAGAATGTCTAGAAGAGATTTTAGTAGCACACAAAATTTAGGGAAACATGATGTGTCCTTAAATCTGGGAAGGAGTGATTCCCAGGAGATGGGCTAGGTATTGAGAAAAATTGTCATTAGCATGTAATTTCAATTGAGGTATTTGAAGAAGTGTGCCTTAATGCTTATAGTTTCTAAAATTGTATGAGGGTTCTTGTCTTATTTGTTTGACAGTGGGAGGGGTGAGAGTCTGTTCAAGTAGAGGTTTATATAATCAAGAGTGCAGCAGCAGATCTACTCTTTTCCTAATTTTTTCAAAGTAAGGCAATGATGTCCATTTCTTGCAGACTGAATGATAAAGTAACATATTAAGTTTGATATGGATTATACAGTTGTTGAATTTTTAGGTGAGGAGCAAGAGGGAGCCCATATTCTAGTTAAGGGAGATGAATACCCTTTCTCATGGCAGATCTGGAAGCATGGGAAGACAAGGGGGACATTGTCCATGCCCAAATGAGGAGGAGATTAATCTTTTTATGAGTGTTGTGTAGATAAGTGCTGGAGAAGAGGGAAAGGCCTAGCCATAATATGAAGTTCTTAAACAAATTGAACCAGTGCTACAGAGGTGAAGTTGTGAAAATTATTTTTTTGTTTGGTGCCAAAGAACAGATGTTGTTGTGTGTGCTTTCCTTTTACCACATTATTAGTATCAGCTGAACAGGCAATATATCCTAGTACTGAACTGGAGATGTAAAGCTAAGAAACATGATTCAGTCATTATTGGGCAGATGTTCAAATTTCTTCTCACTGTTGTTAACACATATTAATTTAAATTTTTTCAACTTCAAAACGTAAAACTCAGCATTAGCAGCTACATATATCACACTCAGAGACTGCCATTGATGTAATATATCCTGAAGTGTTTTCTGTTTTGAATTTTATACTAGTGTGAGAGACTGAAGAAAACTGAGTTATGTTGTAGAGAGCCACATAAATAACTAAGCATCTGTGAAGCTGCAAGGGAGGGGAGAAAAAGAGAGAGAGAAATGATGGCCTTAAAAGTAAAAAACAAACAAACAAACAAACTATATGAACAAGTAGAAAGCAGAAATGCTACTTTGCTTGTCCATCCATCTGTCCATCCATCCTGAACCTCTTTCCCATTTGTGTACATGGGGTTGGGGTGTCACTTCAACAGTGACAATCATCTAGAGCCATGGTTTATACCACACAGTCTGACTATATATTTTATTGGATTTTTAAAGAGTGAAAAGTGGATGCATTTGCTAATAAATTTTGACACTTTATTAGCGCACTATTTTAAAAAGAAAATGTCAAGAACTGTTTTTTTCAACACTTTCATGCACAGCAAAGAGAAATCAGCAGTACTGAAAGGTATTATATGATTAATAAATAAGGGCAACAGTATTAGCAGCTCTGATTGCACTTTGCCCCAAACACATTACTGGCAATTTTCATCCATTTATAGTTCTATTTATGCAATGTGAGATTTCTTTTATGCTTCTGTTTATTTCGTCTGAGCAGTTTGCTAAAAAATGATAGCATTTTAAAACTATTTTAGTTTATGGTAAAAAAGCTGAACTCTTCTACAAATAATTCTAGCAGATGATAATATCCCTTTGTTTTCTCAAATGAGTCAATTTCCAAGTATTAAGGTGCATGAAGAATGGAGAAACTACGTCATGCTTCAGTAATTCACATCATTTAAGAATATATTAGTTTGCTTACAGAGTACTATCAAAGGAGGTCATGACTTTATTGGATGTCTGATGGCAGTTAGCATTCAAATTATTTGTTGCAATGTTTATTCACAACATATTCCTTTTTTTCATAACTGTATCAGTTTGGATGGTAATAATTGCTGTTACATTTCCAAGTCAGAATAGAAGAATAAAGTCAGTTTTATTTCTGAGTGCTGCTTTTACTGAAGGTATTTTCCTGTGGAATCATACCGCTCAACCTCTTGGAACAAGAGATCTGGACAAAGCCATAACATAAATAATGGGGGAAGAAAGGCCCAAAAATAGGGACAATTTTTAAATATTGCTTTTACAAACATAAAAAGTTGATAGAATAACAGGTATTGCATTAGATTTCATTTTCTGAAGGGAATGAAGTTCATAGGTTCATAGGTTCATAGATTAGTACTAGGCTAATTGCCCTTGTGGGCCATTTTAAGCCTTGCCAATTATTCCTTGTGAGACTCAAACCCTGCAGCTTGTGCTTGTAAGGCAAACACCTTAACCATTAGGCCACCCTCCCAACCCAAATAAAACCCCACTGTCAGTCTCGAACCCCAGACCTTGGACACACTAGACTGCACGAAGTACCACTAAACCACAGTAGATATATTCAAATGACTGTCATTATTTCCTGACTTCAATTCTCAATGCTTTGTTAGCGATTTACCAGAAAACCAAAATTTTATGAGGACCATACAAAAAATATGAGGCAAAAATTTGGGCATTCTGCAAAAATCTGTACAGTTGAGAGGGATGTGTGGAATAAAAAAAATGAAAAGGTATGTATGTTTTTGTGTGTGTGTGTGTGTGTGTGTGTGTGTGTGTGTGTGTGTGTGTGTGTGTGTGTGTGTACATTTGTGTTAGTCTGTATGCAGGCACTTATCTTACAAGCAAATCAGATATGAGTAAAACAAATCTTCAAGTCAATTAACAAAATAAAACATAAAAGTGGAAGGTTTTTCTTAGACTATCTGCAAGGGTTGCCATAAATAAAATGAATAACTAAAAAACAGGCAGTCAGTCATAACAAATTTTGTACTGTCATCCTAACAAATGCAGTGGGATTCTGCAGTGGCATGCAGCAGTTAAACAAATAAATCGAGATCCAGAGAAAAGCAGGCCAGTGAATGTACATCTTATAACTAGCAGCCCTAAAGTTAATAAAAGCTAAAAGGATTAAAGGAAATTTGAGAAAAGCCACCATGAGTAATAACAGATCTGTACAGATATGTAGGCTATACTAAGTGAAATAGAAGGGTCAGCTATTAACAGTACCTTCTATTTCATAAACACACAGAGATCTGCTCATTAGAATGATATTTGGATCACATTGTAAGGAAGTTAAGACCAACATACTCCAGTCTGTGCAATAACAAGTGAATACATTCAAACATGGTACCACATACATGGATCCTCTGCAATGAAAGCATAACTAACATAGTCAAAATAAACTGAACTTCCTCCCAGCAATACCGCTAGGACTTAGTGAAAGGCACATCTTAGTTCAGTAACAGGGGTACCTACCAATGGTAGGAGAAGTGAATTGAGACTTATATGCATGGAGACATGTTAAATACAAGTAAAGCAGGACTATGACACACCAAAGTGAAAGGAAATGATGTCACAGATAAACAAGAGAATGTGGGACAGGCAGAGGAGCTGTAATACATACTTCTATTGAAGTGTTTTCAGGAAAGGAATATAATGGAAAGGCAGATACATGAGGTGCATTCATTTCAGTAGCTTTACTGAAAGACCTGAAATACTGGTAGTAACATGACATGACATGCATCTCCAACCAAAATTCTTAAGATTCGTACTAGACTGCCTTTGTGGGTCATTTTAAGCCTAGTCAATTACCCCACATGAGAATCAAACCCTGCACCTTGTGCCTGTAAGTTAAATACCTTAACCATTATGCCAACCTTTCACCAGAGACATAATATGGTACCCTACACCCCCTTTATTTATTCTTTAAAAAATAATTGTGTAGAAATATTGCCAGGAAAGACCTATAAAGAAAGGTAAACACAAGTCATTTTCACTTTACTTCACTTCAATAGGTTTACTGAAAGACCTGGAAAATTGGCGGTTGCGTGAAATGCATTCTCACATGGAAATATCCATCCTTAAAGAGATACAGCACAATATCTTCCAGTACAATATGTTACTGCCATCAAGTAAACTGTCACAACATCAGCGGGGTAATAGTATGGCACAGATATCACAGATATATCCCACAAACTACACACCATCATGTTGTGGTTGTTTGTTTGCTGGTGTGGGGGGCATATGTGTCTTCATTTATTTCCCTTTTTTTGTCACTTGGTATAGTCTTGCATTTTGTGTTTTTCGGTTTAAGCTAGAAGCATTGTTAGTTATAATTTCTCAGAATGTTTTTTTTTTTTTTTACATAGATCAATTTAAAACAGAGTCAGAGAAGGCACACAAAGAAATAGAATTAGGCTTAACTTAGCCCTGGTAGCATTTCTTAGTAAATTTATGTTATTAGAAAACTTCCAGGCAAAAGAAGCTATCTTAGTACTATATGTGGACTATATGTGGTATGTACAAGAAACCATTAACCAAGTGCACATCTTCCAGTCTTATCTCTAGTTAGGATCAGCAGATAAAGTAAGCATTAATACTAGGGATGTTCCATAGACTGCTTGAACATCACAGTATAGACCAATAGGATGAAACATTCAGTGAAAAGTGAGCCTTTCAAGATAGCTTGGTGTTATTATTTGAATATGTAACAAAATAATTGGGAAACTCTCATAGGGAGTACACATTGCAAAAGTTGATGATAACAATATTAGTTATACAATATTATGTCAATTCTGTATATTCAGCTGTACCCAAAAATCAAGCATAACAAAGATGTTTGCCTAGAAATATCTTAATAAGAGTATTGTTTAACTACATGTGTGTGTGTGTGTGTGTGTGTGTGTGTGTGTGTGTGTGTGAGTCTGTTTGTTTGTATGGCATCATATAGTTTTATCAGTGAAGGTTTAAAGGAATTATTAGTTATCAAAGGATGATTCTGCCCAACTGACAGAAAGTAAATTGGTTGAAAACAAGAACATTTTAATTAAATGTGCTGATAAGAGCAGTACAATAGCAATGAAGAATTATAACAATTATGTTGATTCCATAGAATTATTGCTTAATGTTGCAGACACTTATGCTCATATATCTTGAAAACATGGATTTTATGACACAGAATGTGAATAAGGAGATATATGACTTGTACTGTAGTTGGTTGTTTCCCCCTGAATTGCTGAGGTTCTTTCATGTTGCACATCTGATTGTTCCAATGTGTTATGGATTACCCAAAATACATAAGGACATTCAAAATACCCCCATGAGACCAATTGTCTCTTCACAAGGCTGGCTCATGGTGCCTTTATTGATTTACTTTGAAGTGAATTTGAAAGATTTATCATATCTGATGCCCAGCTTTATTAAAGATAGTCGGGATTTCTTAAAGACAGCTATATAGTTGGTATATATTGGTAACCTTGAATGTGAATTCTTTGTTTACAGTGATATCAAATTCTTATGGATCAGAAGCAATAAGGAGATTTTTGACTTTTAAAACAACCATAGACAATGTATTTATAAATAATATTTATTTACTGGATATCATTTATCAAATATTTTTTTCATTTTTCAATGGGAGTATTAACTACAGAAACAAGAGATGGCCATGGGGACTCCTGTGGCCAATACATATGCAAATTTGGTAATGCATTTGAGGAAAGAAGAATTTGTCTTAAATACCAATAATTATTATTCTGATATTTTATTTTACAAGAGATTTGTTGATGACATTTTTATGCTGCTGATGCTGGAGGACTATGTCAAAGTTGTAAAATGTAATAGACTTTTTGACCAAGATTGTTGATTTCTTGGGCATTAAGGTCACAGCTTCAGACAGTATGCTAGAGTTTCTTGATATTAAAATAACAAACCCATAAATGGTCAATTAGACACATCTATATTTAAGAAGGAAGTTAAGAATACTTATCTCCTTCAGTATTCAAATCAAGCTACCACATTGTCATGTTTTCTCTAAAAAACCCAGTACAAAATCACAGCCAACGCTAGTATATTCATGATTTTTTTTCTAAGGCTTGTCTTTTAGCCTTCTCAGATGATCTGAAGCATACATTGTACTACCTACCTACATACTACTTTTGTACACTTTATCTACTCATAAGCTATGTATATATTATAAGAATGACTAAAATTGTCTATAATGTTACAACTCTACAGAGTTATCCAGCCGTGTAGTATATCTTGTAACATAAACAATAAACCAAGTCCGCACTTCCAAGAAGCAGATGTTCCCATGATAAGAAAAAAGTATACTAAGATAACCAAGATATAGTCCATTCACGGAAACAAACCAGGGCAGCTCATAAAAGATAAAAATCCTCAAAAATATTCACTTGTAACAAATCAAAACGCTGAGTATAGCTAAGACAAGTCCTTTATTAACTCAAATCGGTGAGCGCTTTCACCATAATGGCTTCATCAGACCCTAAATCACAAATAAAAAGTAGCCATTTATATATTAAATTAATAATGACATCATATCCTGCCAATGAATCAATATAAACAATCACCATGTGTTACTAATACGCTCCAACATATTTGTAAAACATCTAAAATGCAAAAATATTTCTAAAATATAAAATTATTAACAAATAATTACATTCTACTAAAAACATTTAAAATTCTTGGATACATTCAAAATAAATACATTGATGAATAAATAATCAAAATCAATTCACATTACACATATAATCTACTTATTTAACTTCAGCCTTCTATTGTGCAAAATAGGTTTTATAGGTATTTTCTCATTAAGTCCAGGGAATTTATCAGCTCTGCACCTGATAATCCATCTCATCTCATGGCTCTCTGTGTAATTCCTAGTGTCACCTCCTCTGATCCCAGGGGTGACGACTTGTAGTACTGAGAACTTAAACTCACGTGTGCGATCAGTGTTAATCACATGCCTTGCTAATGCATTGTGCTCGGTCCCTCTACATATATGATACAGGTGCTCTCTGATTCTTTCCTTAAGTTTTCTATTAGTTTTACTTATATAAAATGCACTGCATGAGATACACCTGGCTAAATAAATAGCATTTTTAGTCTCACAATTTGCTGAAGTACTAAGACTATACACATAACTAGTAGTAGGGTGAACAAAGCTATCCCTAGTATCAATAGAGGCACATTGATTGCATTTCTGACAAGGTATCTTCCCCTTGTTAGGCTCACTACATATCTCCTCTGTCTGTAAACAAGGGTAACATAACATCTGCTTAAGATTCCTCTTATTTTTAAAAAGGAATTTTGGTTCATTTCCCACTACTTTTCTTATGGTCTCATCTAACATTAAGACGTCCCAATGTTTACGCACAATTCCATTTAATGCAGGTGTGTCCACAGTAAAAAACATGGGTATCTTCATTATGGGAACATGGGATTGAATAGCCTCCCTGTCCTGATCCTGTATTTTTATATTAGAAAAATACGGGCTGGCTCTAGTCATTCTAATTGTATCAGTTTCTTCAAGGATGCTATCTACTTCATAAGGGTCATACTGTCTAGCTATCAATCTCGTCCTCAGTGTCAGTAACTCCTGCTTATAGCCTTCATATACTGATTCAATCTGGAAACTCTCATAGCCTGTCCTTTGACTACATTTTTAAACACATACTGGGGATGCATACTCTCCCTATGTAGTAAGGTGTTACGATGGCAGGCTTTCCTATGAACACCTGTATTCAAAAGGCCATTGTCTAGCCTCTCTATGTGCACATCCAATAAAGATATACTATGTCGCGAGAAGTTCATTGTAAATTTAAGATAAGCAGTCAAGTTATTCAACTGTGAAAAGAAACTAAATAAGGACTCCATCTCCCTTCCAAATCAAACACAAGTCATCTACAAAACGTTTATAAAAGCTTACATTCATTTTAAAACTATCTAAGTGAAACAGATTATCTTCCTCTCAGATAGCCATAAAAATGTTGGCGTAGCTATTGGCACATGACGTGCCCATCACTACGCCATCATTTTGAATGTATGACAAATCCTGGAAAAGGAATATATTGTTTTGTAACACAGTCTCCAAAAATAGGGAAACAAGGTCAATGGTATTTGAGTCCAACATTGAATGCACAGTTAAATAGCGCTGTACCTTTTCCATACCTTCATCATTTGGTATGACTGTGAAAAGACTAGTCACATCTAATGTGACTAGAATAAAAGGTGCATCATGTTCCATTCCTTTCATATAGTCATACAAACAATTAAGGAACTGCTTACTATCCTTTAAAGTGTACAAATTAGCATCAACCAAGGGCCTCAAATAATGCTCAATGTATAAAGACAGGGGTTCAGTTACCCACCCTCAACCTGATACATTAAACTTAAACTCATGTGTGCGATCAGTGTTAATCACATGCCTTGCTAATGCATTGTGCTCGGTCCCTCTACGTATATGATACAGGTGCTCTCTGATTCTTTCCTTAAGCTTTCTATTAGTTTTACCTATATAAAATGCACTGCATGAGATACACCTGGCTAAATAAATAGCATTTTTAGTCTCACAATTCGCTGAAGTACTAAGACTATACACATAACTAGTAGTAGGGTGAACCGATTTGAGTTAATAAAGGACTTGTCTTAGCTATACTCAGCGTTTTGATTTGTTACAAGTGAAGATTTTTGAGGATTTTTATCTTTTATGAGCTGCCCTGATTTGTTTCTGTGAATGGACTATATCTTGGTTATCTTGTAACATAGTTTATGTTCTAACTGGATGAATTAGTGGCTGAATGCTTCATGTCATCACAAGAGCATTATATTTCACCATCATGCTTAAATTTGTTTCCACTGTAGTCAGAAAGTAGACAAAAACCTAGTTTATGTTCTAGCAGTTTGTTTTATTGTATATTATTCCTCATGTCACTTATATTGTTTGGGCTATAATCTATTTGTATTGTACTGTATGTGGAGCTTTTCTTCCCAGGCCTCCACTGAAAATGGGTTCTGTAGACCCAGTTGGACCACCCTGGGAAACAAAATGTCAAATAAATGCCAAATAAATAAATACATGCATACATACATACATACATAAATAAATAAATAAATAAATAAATAAATAAATTTAAGAGCTCCCCCTAGGGATCCCATAGCAATGGTAGTCATTTATACTGCAGACCTTTACTCCCACTTTAACAATTGCATTAAAGTATCTGTCACCATGTATCACAAGTATGATGGCAAATTTAAGAAGAAGCTCCAGTGGTGGAACACCAGTGTCAACAAACTCAACAGTAAAGCAAAAAGTAGGAATAAACTTAAATCTGCTCATTCCATACTCATTAAAAAGCTCAGAAAATAATTCAAACATGAGATTAATGCCCATAAAGCTAAATAGGAACTAAATATCACCATGCACTGCAAAGATAAAGAAAAAACGTGTTAACTATGCTGGAAATCATAGAACTTATACTCAACACTACAGTGAGTTGATCTCTATCAATACCACATAATGCAACCCTGATAACATGGCCAAAATACTCACAGTTAAACTCATTTCCAACTTTTCCCTACTCTTCCCTCCCTGTTTCACCCCCCTTATGCTCAGCCTTCTACTTCTCCCTACAAATCACCTGTGAACAGTTCTTAAATTCCTTCTTCAAAACCAGAAACACTATTCCCATTGGTCCTGACACATACCATGCTGTCCTGTAGTCAGTACTAAACACTGTTTCACTGATTCCCATCTAAACCTATCCAGTCTTACTTTATCCATTGGCATGTGTCTGGAGAATGGCTATAGTGGAGCTCCTTACACAAGAGTGGCCCATCCACTAATCTTAGGAATGACAGATCAATTAGTCATATCAGAATAATCTGTAGTGTAATGGAATGTATTATTATGGAGCAAACAAATAATGACAGTGGCAGATTACA
This sequence comes from Protopterus annectens, assembly GCF_019279795.1. NCBI lineage: Eukaryota > Metazoa > Chordata > Ceratodontiformes > Protopteridae > Protopterus > Protopterus annectens. The sequence continues at coordinate 560,109,664 of NC_056725.1, forward strand.
GTCCTTTGATACATACTAAACTGGCTTTGTGAAAGGTAGGTCTTACATACTAAATTAGGTCTCCTTCTTTGAGGAGATAATTGATGATATGGATAAAAACAAAGTGGTACGCATTGTCTACATGGAGCTAGCTAAGGTCGGCGATACCATCCCATACTATAGTATTACTGAGAAACTCACCTGCTGGAATGTTTATCCCTAAGTAACCCACTGGATGGCTAACTGACTCACAGAAAAAATCTACATAGTCAGGGTTAGTGACATACTTTCCTTTAAAAGGCTTGTTGCCAGTGGCTTCCCATAGGTTCTGTATAGATGTGTTCCTCTTTGGCATATGCGACTCTGATTTCTAAGCTGATGACAAGGGTCCCAGGCTGACTAAATTTTCAGATGACCAAAAAGAAAATATAAACTGCACAGGCTCTAGGTGTTAAGACTATAGACTCAAACTCAGTGCAGAAAATGCAGCATTGTACTCTTTGGGAAACAAGATCACCCCTGCACCTATCATGTAAATGATACCCCCAAAATTGTTACCATCATTAGAGACATAGGCCTATTCATTGACAATTATCCATTTTTTTTTATCATCATGTATCAACTTTCTCTAGGAAATCTTATTAGCTAGCCCAACTAATTGCTACTGATTACTACAAGTATATACCTTGATCCATGGAAATTAATGGACTCATCTATTTGTCCCTGCTCAGGCCCATAGTAGAATATAATGTTCCTTTTAGCATGTATCTATCCAAATATATTGCCTAGCTTGAAAGAAAAACACATTCTTATCAAAGAATATCTCATGATCTCAGGCATGAATACCTTATGTTATATAGAGCAATTAACCCAGACATTTATCTTGTCTCTTACAGACTCCTACACATTGACCTCTGCTTGGTCTTCAAGGTTAAAATGACCCAGTCCTGCTCAAGGTCTTACATATTTACTATTTCCTTGTTCTAAACAACTTTAATCTACAGTGTAGTATTAACAGAACCTGTTGATTTGCTGGACTGATTCCCTAGTACAAACCTATGAACCTATAAACTGTTGAAACTGTCAGATTACCAAACATTCCATCTGCACATTAATGCAAGTTGCTTTAGCAATGATGAGGCCCACATCCCCTCCACACAATTTTTGCAACTTTGAAATCATAATACTTCGGTTATCAGGGAAAAATTTTGTCCTACCTCCCTCACCACAGACACGCACACACACACACACACACACACACACACACACACACACACACACACACACACACACACACACACACACACACACACTGTGTACCGATATTTTTTGTACACCGCACATGAAAAGAACTGTAAAGTTTGAACAGGAACTTTGTAAACAATTTAGCCCATGAATAATGATGTGCACAAAAGACAGATTGCTGCTGCCATCTATACTACTTTTCTGTATTGTATGGCACTGATATAAAAAGAAAATGTACAACAGATTTTGCAGAGAAGCATGGGTGTGGCCATTTTGGATGGAGGGTGGGGGACAGCTGGCTCCACACTGGTGGTATCCATTTTTCATAAGTACAAGAAAATATGCACGCAAGAGGAAGATATTGTGGGTTTCCATGGCAATCTAGATCATGCATCCCTCTACCTATCTTAGAATACTGGTAAAGGACACAAGCAGCCCTCATGGCTACTTGAATGATGACGCCTTCAGATAGCTCTTGTTCTTGTGACAATGATGGCATGATGGTTCTCATCACAAGGGAACGAACAGATACAAGTCCGTTAGGGGAAGGTATCATGTAGGCTGATATTAGGAGAAAACAAACCTAGAAATAATGCATAATAGAAAGCTTTAGCCCAGTTTTAATGAATGGATTTTGTTGTCAAATCTTATGGCTCTTTATTCCTTGCAGATTCTGTAACATTTTAGTTAGGAGTACAGCTGTTCATTATTAGTTATATAAATTTTAGTAGTCTGAAAAACCTGCAAAGCTTTTACCTGAAGATTGACCTGATTGCAGCAAAGTAATGCACAAGAATGCATAAGAATTCTGTTATTGGGAAAGAAAAAAATAGAAAGGTAAAAAAGAAAAAAAATAGTGGGGTATTTGTACTTTGTATAAACATAAACAAACTTCACTGCAATATATTGAAGTGATATCCTTATCTCATAATGATCATACAGTGCAGGAACTTTCTGCAACAAAAAATGTCTACAACTAACTGGATGAATTAATGGCTGAATGCTTCATGTCATAACAAGAGCATTATATTTCATCATCATGCTTAAATTTATTTCCACTGTAGTCAGAAAGTAAACAAAACTTACTTAAAGGTATGAACAGTTATTAAAAATCTCCCGGATTTACTATTCCTCCGTGCAGGACTAGCTTAGTCCTGCATGGAATGGTAAAACAAAATAAGGCAAGTCTGTTTAGCGTTGACTTGTTTAATGCAATAACCTTTTTCCAGAGTAAAAAGCAAAGCAGACTTGAAGCAAAAATAACTTAACAATGATACTTAGCGCTTTCACCCCTACACACCTGGGGTATCATCAGAGTATCCATTGTTAGGTTCATGTTCCATTTAAATACCCTGAACTCATAACAATTAACCAATCACATCAACCCTAAACAATTTTATACACATATATTTTTAAAAAAAACTATTCTAGTCTAATATACTTAATATAATACATAGACATACAGTAAAAACATACAATAAATACATAAATATATATTGAATATATTGAATATATTAAATATGTATACACCAAAACGTATCACTTATTTAATAATACCTTTTATCAAAACTTGATTTGTTTTATTACTAATAAATACATAAAAATTATTAAACTTAAAATTTTAAAATTTTACTATAATTTTAAGGAAATACTTCAAATGTGTACATTGTCTTTAGATACCTAATGCTATGTAAAAGGATACAGAATTCCAAAAAATCACTAAAACTATTACTTCATGTTCATATAAAATGAGATTTATGTTTTAAAATACTAATTATAGAGATTTGTTCATTAATACCCGGTGGTCTGTTAGCATTTAGTCTTAACTGCCATAAACATTCTTTGACCTCCAAAAGAGCATTGTCATCACCCCCTTTACTAAAATTGTATGGTACCTTGTCAATAATAAAAAAAGTAAACCTCTTAAAATCTTTACACCTAGTATTGTGATTGTATAGTGAATTAGTACATTTTTTATTTTTGATGTCAATGTTGTGTTCCATGATACGGTCTCTTAATCTCCTAATAGTTTTCCCTATATAGTATGCCTGACATGATAGACATGAAGCCAAATATATTACCATCTTTGTATTGCAATTACAAAAACCCGGACACTTGATGGACCTACCATAATTTTGCACTGCCACATATGGGCCATCATTTATAAACTTACATGTTTTACAGAATCCACATTTACTCATTTTAGAATTTTTATAGGTATTGTTGTGACTACTTGTTTCAAAATGCTCTTTTAAATTTTTTCCTTTACTATATGTCACATTCGGATGTTCTCCAATAATATTGGATACATCTGGTGTATTCATAAACACACTTAACCATGTCTCATTTAATATATTTATAATTAATTTTGCTTCATCATTGTATGGTAAAATATAGGCTTCAATTTTACTTTTGTCTATTTCATTTTTTCTATTTGATTTATTGTCCTGTCCTGATTTTAAAATAGGTTTATAGTAAATATGTCTCTTGTGTAAAATCTCTTCCTTAACATTATTTAATAGTATGTGTGGATAATTTCTATCCTGAAACATCCCAACTAATTTATCAATTTCAATAGAGAATTTCCTATCTTCTGTTATTATACGTGATAACCTTACCATTTGTCCTTTTACTAAATTCTTTTTTTGAAAATGTGGATGACTACTATTAAAATGTAAAAAAGAGTTAGAATATGTTTTCTTTCTGTAAATGTTTGATTGTATACCTTCATCATTCTTATAAAATGAAATATCCAAATATTCACACTCATTGTAACAAATTTTGTGTGTGAATCTCAAAAAAGTAGATGTAGTATCCAAAATAATATAAATTCCATCAATTCATCTTTGTTTCCTTTCCAAAAAATTAATATATCATCAAGAAACCTAACATAAAGCAAATTTTTTGAAAAATATCTGGAAGTGAAGATACTTTCCATCTCCCAATTGGCTAACACCAAATTGGCATATATGGGCGCACATCTTGCACCCATAGCCACACCAGCCTTTTGCCTGTAGTATCTTCCATCCATAAACATAAAATTGCTTGTTAGAACTAAGTCCATCATATCAACCAGCAATTTACGTTTGACAGTATGTATTTTACTGTATTTAAATAAACTTGTCTCAAACATGGTGAGGCCCTGTGTGTGTGGTATAACTGAAAACAAATTTACTACATCTATAGTGACCATCAAAGTGTCAGTGTTTATAAGGGTTGTATGTTCCTTCACTACTTCTAGACAATGCCATGAGTCTCTGAGAATGTGTGGTAATTTAATTAAAGTATCCCTACAATTGACATCAATATAGCGGGCCATAGCTTCTAATTTAGACCCTTTTGCAGAAACAATGGGTCTAAAAGGTGGATTGTTAACATTTTTATGAATTTTTGGTATACCAAAAATAGATGGTGTAACTGGAAAATCAACTAAAAGATATTCATACTCATTCCTGTTAATCAAGCCTTCCATCATATATTCATATAGTAACCAATCCACCTTAGTGTATGCCCTACACATCTCATACCTAGATACTTCTTCATAGGTATTAGTATCACTCAGCATGTCAGTCATTTTATTTAAATAATTCATTTTAGTCATAACCACAACTCCCCCACCTTTGTCTGGTTTCATAACTCTGTATCTATCATCCTTTGTGAATTCCTTCAGACAAAATCTCTGAGCTGTAGTTAAATTGTCATTCACTTTTGGTAAATTAGTCAAAATTCTTCGAAACTGTACCTCACATAGCATTTCAAATATATGTACAGCTGGATTTTGGGGGGTATAAAGGTACTACTTCTTTTTTAAAACAGGTAGTGTGGTCTCATGGTTAGAAATGGCTTTTCTGTCCGTAGCAAAAAATATTTTTAAATTCAATAATCTTGTAAACATTTTTAGGCTAATCAATGTCTTACCTATGTCCATTTTAAAACTAGGCACATAAGAAAAACCCTTTTTAAAAAGGGAGATATAGTCACCTCCAAATTCTGTATCAGTGTAGTTATATAAAGAAAATCCGCCATCTATAATAGTTAGACACCTTTCATTTAGTTCATTATTTCATTATTTCATTATTTGGAGAATTCACTTCGTAACTTAATTTATCTACCCCCATGTTGTCAAGCTGTGACCAGTGTGTACAGTAACAGAGTGAGATGTATGTGCATAATACTAATGTGTAATCTGGAAGTTTGTGTGGCAACAGTCAGGTAGTGCTAACAAACATTGCTCCCACAGGTATACGAACACTGTGCTGAGAAATAAAAACCATTATAACCTGTACTGGTACTGTTCACTCTGGTATTGTAGGGAACTGTGAGTGTTGCAGTTTCCCTGAAGAATACTGTATCACTGATCACTGGCACCCACACTGTGCTACATAATATAAATGTGTAGGAAAGCATGCATATGTGTGTGTCAGGTCACTAAAGGTTGAAGAGGGCAATATTCTAGATATGTCCCAGCACACCTGCATGTGGTCAACACATGGCCGAGTCTGTGCAGAAAGAGATGGATAGCTATGTGCGCAGCATCAACCCGGAATCTGGGAGTATGTGGAGAAACAGCTAGTGTTAACAAAATTTTCCTCTACAGGTATACCAGGTAAGAGGTGTATACTGCAGGTAAAACCAGTTCATGTATAACGATGATAACAGCCATATCACTGTCCAAACTAAAGCTATAGGGTAGTGTAGTAAGACTTGTAAGGTACAGATAACAGCATTGACTAGGAAAGTAATGGACTACAGGAATATACTAGTTGTTAATTGACATCTCCCCCCCACCATATCTCCAACAATATTCAACATACCCACCCCAACTGGTATGTAATGACACCTATGTTCTGATAATGTCCAATTGTTTGATAAATATTTTAATTGTTCCCATGCATGTGCTGTTGTTGTGTCTTTCAGCTTTTCCCGGTTAGGGGTCGCCACAGCAGAACTCCAGTCCGCTAATGATTGGCAGTAGATTTTGACGTGCTGAGTTGCCAGCCCTGACGCACAACCGTCAATGAAGGTGCGCCCATTCACGCATGTCTCCCAACAGAAGACGCTCTAGCTGAGAATCGAACAAGACAACGTCTTACTGTGAGTCGACGATGCTACCGTAGCACCACCACCGCAGTACATGTGCTATAATGAATTATTCCAGCATTGGTGGCATGGTGTCATCAATGTACTTGCATGCTGTTCTTATTACCACTGTGGTCCCATATATGCATGTGGTCTGTTTGCTATGCAACTGTTCTGTATCTGGTGTCTGGGTTAATGGGAATATCTATGCATGCTGTTATACCTAACCCTGGAATGTGTTGACTATTACTAACCCACATATGATGATGAAATCTAAAGACTATAGCACATTTGGGAAGGCCGGTCCCAGCAGACCAACCTGTCTCACCTCAGCTGGCCATGGCACCGGGCACCAGCATGTCTGGGGCCCAACCCAGGACCTCCCTGTTCATTGGTCCTGCACCACCTTCAGATGGAACCCCCTTAGAGGATGGAGCTCACCCCCCTTTGGGAGTGGGCATGGACAGGAACCTGTCACACGTCATCGGGCTGGGGTCATGGTGTGTAGAGAGCTCAACCAGCAGCTTGGTGATCTTCTACATCAGCTTGAGGGACATGCATCACAACTAGAGCATCAGTTTGGCTCTGTGACTCCACCGGGGCTGTGAAGGTGCAGTGCTGACTGCCCATGGGTGGGGACCTCAGTCCCACTGTTTCCACAAGGGGCTCATGGGCTTCCAATTTCCTAACACTCCTCTCCATCAAGGTGTTTACCCCCCACATTTGTCAAATACCGCCCCTGTATGCATCTTGTTTATCTTGTCTGTTAACCTACCCAGTCTACCTCCCCAAATATACCTACTACCCCTCCCCAACATCCCACTCACACCTGAAAAAAAGGGGAATCTGTTCCCAAAAAAAAATCTTGCCCCATACATAGCTGTCCATTTCACACGTGTCCACTGGACACATAATCTGGTCTAATTGGCACCACAACTTATTATTGTTGCCCTCACCCCCTCCCAGGGGTTTGAGTGTCCAAATCTACCTCCAAATTCAGTGTATATGCACAGCTGTTGCTGTAGAAGAAATGGGCAGCTATGGACCTTCCCCACACCCTTCCTGCACATCCCTAGCTATTTCCCCTACTGTCTTTCCCTCTTTGTGCCCCTTTTCCACCACTTTCCTATCAACACTTTTTTCTTTTCTTTTAAAGAAATTAGCGCAGGGGTAAGCAGGAGTGAGCACTTTTAAGCAGCAGTAAGTGGGTTTCAGCCTGTTTGTGTGGGGGTAAGCAATGCCCACACTGGTTATGCAATTTAGAAACTAACTGAGTATAAGAAACTGTAACCGGAAGTTAGCAGTGCTTACCTCCGTGCAAACCTGCACAAACCCGCTTACAACTGCTCAAAAGTGCCCTAATAACTCTATATCCAACAGCCCTTGTTCTGCCCAGCAACAAAATAAACAGCCTTTGCAAGGCTCAAACCCAAGATCCTGTCCAACACAACCAAAGTGATTTACCACTAAGCCATGTCAGATATACATAACCCTTATGTTTTCACAAACATATCATCCAGCCCAGTCATTCAACAGTACAGGAAATGTATTTCAACATATAGATGTATATATATATTAATATCTAAATAGATAAAACATATATATATATATATATATATATATATATATATATATATATATATATATATATATAAATAAATAAATTATATTATATATATATATATATATCTATACATATACACATACAAATGCCTCTCTCTCTCTCTCTATATATATATATATATATATATATATATATATATATATATATATATATATATATATATATATATATATATATACATACACATACAAATGCCTACATGTATATATATATATATATATATATATATATATATATATATATATATATATATATATATATATATATATATATATATGTCTACATTTATATGTCTAAATATACACAGCAAGTTATATATATATGTAAGCAGATATATATATATATATATATATATATATATATATATATATATATATATATAGGTATATACGGACATACATCTGTAGATAACAATGGAAAAATAACAAAAACATATATGTCCATATGCACCATTAATGGGGTTGAGAGGCCCCAAACAATTATACATCTTGTACGAATACGTATACCCCCCACAGCCAAACATGTCTGCCCTGCAATACACTACCAAGTGTTGTAGATCCCATAACCAGGACCTGACACGACATGGGCATCCCTAGGATGCATATACACAGACACATATATGCAGATACAGGTATACATATATATATATATATATATATATATATATATATGTATATGTAACTACACATACGCAGATATATGTATAGTAAGATACATATTGTAGTAGGTGCAAACGATATGGAACAGCCACTATTCCTACAGTTACCACCTTACTAAATGGAGACTGTATGAGCCACCCATACAAATGACAATCATTGCCTGCAACATATACCCAGAGAGAAATCAAAGGATATAACACCACACACAGGTTTGCATAAATGAGAAAGCTTTATTTGTGTACTATTAGAGTTGTATATGCCATGTTGTATAGCTGTTTAGACACAGGCATCCATATAAATTGAGTAATGCAACTGTGAAACAGTTATACTAATACAGTAGTCTGGAAAAGTAAACAAATGTCGCTGTCCAGGCCAAGGCCATCAAGGAGTACAATAGTAAAGACAGACTGGACCACAGGATACCAAACGATCAACAGTAAGTAATGCAGATGTATAGCTCAACAGCCTCTATCTACACTCTGTAGACAATCCCTAGGGGGTAAAGACCTCAGCTGGCACAATAGGATGTAACTTTTACATAATAAAGCACAACTGACACCATCACAAGCACACTGACAAACAGAACAGTCTGTATAGCAGTTGACAGTAGGCCTGCATTTAGCCAAGGTGGATTGTATGGTAATGTACATCCATACACCTTAAGGCAGCTCACCCTTGATGGTCTTTAGGACTTTGGGCTTTCAGAATTCTGTAGCGCTCCCATATAAGTATATGTATATATATATAGCTACATGTATTTATAGATATACGTACATGTATATGTAGATATATCTATATATAGCTATATATGTATGCCCATCCTATGTGTACAGATATGCCTAATTATGTTGCTATATATGTAGATATCAATAACTATATGTGCATACATATCTAATCTGATATACCTACTACTGTCAATATATATATATGTAGCTATCCATACATATATGTGCATATGTACCTATATCTGTATATGTGTAGACATATATTGCTCTGTATATGTATATATCTGGGTGTTTATTTGTATAGCTATGTACATATACATATCCATCTATGTATGTTGATATGTATATGTGTATGTCTATATAGATATCTGGATAATTATATCTACATATATCTTCACCATATGTCCTGAGTGTAGCCCTACCTCAGCCCCTATAGTCCCAACATCGTAGTGCAAGGGGATGTCAGGTATGTATAGCAGGTATATTTGTGGACTATTGCCACTGTAATAGGGAGTGTCTACACAGAGATGGTGCATGTGGGAGGTCACATCTGCTTTTAACATGTGTGCCATTGGCTACTGACAGACATCCTAAGGACATCATAGTACAGTACCTCTGCTAGCACATAATGCTCCTGTGGACTACAGCAGAAATAATGGCCTATATATATGGATAGTCTGACACACTCTGGACAGTCCAAAGGTATACACATAACCCCTTAGTGCAAGACATGTGCACCAATCCTGACAATGTAGATGTTAACAGCCATGTAGATGGGTATAACACGTAACTACTGGTATACATGTGCCCCCATAGGTTATGCATTCACACATCCCTGCCTGTCCTGCCACATAATAACCACTGGTACAGAGGTGCCATGGCCACATACTACCCACTAGATACTGACATACATCTGTACAGCATTCCACTGCTCTGTCTGACATACATGACTGTTATGATGGCCTGGCAGCAGTACATCTGGCAAGTATCTGGACATTACATCTCACTAAGTACACTAAGCTGTTAGGCATGTAACAAAGCACTGTGCAGGCTACCGGCAGACTGGCTCAACACTGGCCTACATTTCCTATGGAGGAATGCATGTGTGCCTGCATATATAGCAGGCTCTACAGGCATGCCAAAGCACAGAGTAACATACACCTGTGTGAAAGTGCATAACCACAGCCAATGTGAACACAGCCACAGCCACATATGGTATGCTACCGTATTATTACAGTATATGGACAGTATCTGTTCAACACCAACCTCATATGTGCTACTCACACACTAACCCTACATATACTGGGCCACTACGCAGTGTGTTCCAATGCCTGTCTGTGGTATGGGAAATGTGCATGTATCGCCCTACAAACATGTCAGCTGATGGGGTAACATACAGTGGAGCAGCATGTAACATCAGATAGAACAGGACCAAGAACAATGACATCTACCACAGTCTGTACACAGGTCAAGGTATATATTAACAATACATACACTGCCGACAATCACCATAAGTACACAGACCTCAGTACTGTACATACAACCACAGAATGTCCAGGTTATCATCAAATATAACCCCTACTATACATAACGTGTAGCAGTCTGATATCTCACTGGCTTGTTATCAGATATGATGTCACTAATTATGGTGTACAGCACATATGCACCCCTTACTGCATAACATAAGTACAAAGGTTGACAGGGTTGTGGCTGGAGGCACATACACAAGGCCAATATTGACATGTTGCTGTGATAACCTCATACATTTACTGTTGTAACAGGGTTTGTTGCAACATATGTCATATGAGGGATATGAAGTCAGTAACTCTTATGGCTGTCACCATCTACAGACTGCAATCCTCACACTACATTCTGCAGTTCACAGATAGGTGCTCTGTGGGTAACACCTGAAACAAAAGGCACCACACACTGGCCAGTCTGCAGATGATCCTACAGATGGGTGTTCCCTCAATAAACATAGCACTGACATGGCAGGTATGAAAACATGTAGGACAGCCATATCCACACACACCCTGTTAAACCAACATTACTCCAAATGCAGTATAGTAGCACTTACAGTCTGTAGTCATGTCAGGCACAGCCCTCTCCTGTGTGTTGGCCTGTTTCCACAGTGAATGTTGTTAGAGGTAAATCGCCAATCCATCTGAGATGCTGTTTGCCAAACCACATATCGAGTGCCTGCTCACAGTGAATGAAAGGTCCAACACCAACATGATGTTCCTAGATATTGGTGTGTGTTTCTATGCAATTGGCTATGGGAATGTTACCACAGCTGTTCCACATGCAATCATGCTAGAGGAGGGTTGCAATTCATAACCCATTCATTTAGACGTTGACACACTACATGCGGGCACACACAGGGTCATACTTCACAGGTATGTTTATACAGCTGCTAGATGACTACTTCCTTGTACAGTCATGTTGCACAGCTAGCAGTTGCACCACATAGTCTGTAATGCTGACAGATAATGTCAGTAGCTAGTATCTACAGTGAGTGACATCTGAACCTCATGTGGCTGTGGCCCTTTGGCTGTGTACTGGGTGGGACAGGCCTGGATGGCTCCTTGTCACAGTCACCCTCTTCCACACATCTATGTACATCTACATTTGGCTTATTATAGTGTGTTGTCTATAGATATATGTCTGTATTGCTATCCACTGTGTGTGCAAAGCATGAGTGGTGCATACTGAGGATTGTCTGCACTAACATCTGCAACTGCCAGATATGTCTGGTCCATTGGTGTTTGCAGACATGACCTTCATTTGTTTAAGTGTGTGAGCATGCCCAGTATGACCTTTCAGTATGTTGTTGACTGACATTGTCTTCATTTCTCTAAGTGTATGAACATGCCCAGTATGCTTGTCTGTATTGAATGTGTGGTTGAGTCCAGGTAGTTTGTACTGTAATGCAGACCTTTGTGCTGTACACCTACAGCTAGCATACTGTTTCTACAGGGTATCCATTGATCATTTGGCAATATGGGGACAAACTGTGCAGGGATAGTGTGTACTGTAGGTGATTGTGTCTGTGCTGCTTCAGCTGCATGGTACTGCTGTTAGCAGAGATATTCAGATGTGTACTGTTATATACAGTGATGTTTTCTGTCCTCATGTACTATCAGGTGGACATTCTTGCTCACAGTGATGTCTTGGGTGACAAGGGTGACTGTGGCTGTGTCCGGTATTGTGGGCAGATACCTACGTATTCATGGTAAATTATGCCATTCTGGTGGGGGAGCTGCAGACACTTGGTGCTGGGTTTGTGTATCCAGTTCAGCACCTTGGTACAGAACTGGCAGAGGATCCCATACTTGTACACCCATCAGCATGACAGTATGGGCTTATCTTGCTGTGGCAATGCCTCACAGCAGTACAGATTCACACAGGTCAGTCAGGGACAGGGGCCATGGGTCAGGACATTTACCCTATTGTGGTGTATGGGCAGGTGTGTAGCCACCCATGTATGTGTTTGCAGCCAGGGATAGTGTGTGCACACAGCTTGGTATCAGACCCTGTGCATTCCATGCTGCCCATGCTCCCAACCCCCCTCTGTTAGTCTAACCTCTTTTGTACATTATGCATACATTCTCTGATACTTTCCCTAAGGCTATCACCCCATCACAGGTGTGTGTTAGTGTTGGTCCACAGTTCATGCAGTGGGACATGGTGGACATGTTACTGTGGTTTGTCTACATGGCCTTGCATATGACATATGTGGAGTGTGTTATGTTGCTATTTGGGTGTCCTTGACATAACATGCATTGGCAGTACATGTGAGACACAAGCCTTTGGCAGAAGCCTGTGGGGTATTAGGTGTTGCTGCATGCCAGATGTGGCAGGTCGTTGCATTCTGTCAGTCCTACAGTCTCAGACCACTATACAGTATATCCCCCTGGGGTGACAGGGCAGGTGTGATAGGTGTTCATCCCAATACCTCCTAACAGTTTTGCTCAGGTAGTGTGGATGCTGGCAGGGTGCTCCCTACCACTATGGACACACCTGCATGGGACATCTGCACTGCATGCTGCAGTCTTCCGCTATTGCCATATACAGGTGGGGGTCTTACTGTATCCATTCCCCACAGCAGGGATATGGCCAGAGAGGTGCCTGGGGGTGGTGTTTGCATGAGCTGGGTGCATGTGTGCTATGGACACTACTTGCATCTGACACACAGATACACATTAGGCATTCCAGTTATGCTTGCATGTGCAGGTACATCAGCTGTTTTCCAATACATCAGTCCTACCTACTTTGTGATCTGTGAGTGTTTGGGCAGACAACACCAGTATCCCCTACTACAGGGCCAAATAATGTGATGCATACCTGTATGTACATTTCCAAGGGTGTGTCCATTTCACAGTGACACAATATATACTGTATGTCTGGGGTATTTTCCCCTGTGTACTGCTTGTATATGTAGACCAACAGCCATGCCATGTCAGTGTTTCAGATAGTGACACATATTACCACCATAAAATTGCAATGGCTTACTGCTAGCTTGTGTTATACTGATGGGTGTTGTGTATGGCACTGCAGTTGTGAGGACTTGTCCCTGTCATCAGTGGTAGTGGCCGGTGGCCACCAGGTTTACCTCTACATGCATACATACTGACCACTCTCACATGATATGGGACACACACCAACCTAACAGACACATACCTACATATTGTGCAGATGCTACAACCTATCCTGCTAATTTGGTCACCTCTACATAGGGGTGTTGGGGGGGGGGCACACCTGACTGTTTCTGCATTCCTACACAGGATTGGGGGGGGCACACCTGACTATTTCTACATATCTACACAGGATTGGGGGGCACACCTGATTGTTACTACATTTCTATGTAGGATGGGGGGCACACCTGACTATTTCTACATTTCTACGCAGGATCAGGGGGGGCACACCTGACTGTTACTACATTTCTACGTAGGATGGAGGGCACACCTGACTATTTCTACATTTCTACACAGGATTGGGGGGCACACCTGACTGTTACTACATTTATACGTAGGATGGGGGGCACACCTGACTATTTCTACATTTCTACACAGGATTGGGGGCACACCTGACTGTTACTACATTTCTACATAGGATGGGGGGCACACCTGACTACTTCTACATTTCTACACAGGACTGGGGGGCACACATGACTGTTACTACATGTCTACGTAGGATGGGGGGCACACCTGACTATTTCTATATTTTTACACAGGACTGGGGGGGGCACACCTGACTGTTATTACATTACTACGTAGGATGGGGGGCACACCTGACACTTGTACACATTTGCTATTATTGTACTGGTATGTCAGGTACTCCATTTCATTCTGTATTCTAACCTATCATGCTGACTAGAAGCATACCAGTGTAGATCTTAGCTTTGATTTACCTAGATATAGTTTCTGACTTCCTACCCTTCAGAACTAACGTCCCACTGCCTGACCTGCTGTAGTCTGTCTGTGTAAGTCTGGGGGGGGGGTTACCCATAGGCATCATGCAGAGACCATAGCACAGCCTTTGTTTGTGTTTGTCTACACCTGTCCTGCTGGCTGTGACTTTTGTTGGGTATGTGAACCCCCCTGAGTGGCATGTGTGAGTCACTTACTTTGTGGGTGTCCCAGTATTGAGGGTGGTGCTGCAGGGCTGCCTATGTTGGATGCACATAGTACACTCCCTACACATGGTTGAGCACAGGTAGTGTCATGTTTGTCATCCCTTTTACTGTATGTGAGAATCAGAGAGAGGTGCTATTCCCTGGGTCCCTCCTGTGTTAGTGTATGTGGTATGCGTTGACTCTTTGCCAAGGCCAAGACATACTGGGCATGCCTCCTAGTGCCTACTGGGGCAGGCTCAGGTTATTCCTCCTCCGAGTCACTCTGTGCCTGTGTAGGCCTTGGCAATGGTGAGGGGCTGTGTGGCCCTGCCCCGTGCTGTTCCTGCTGCAGCTGTTTCCACAGGATCATATTGTGTAGCATGGCACATACAATGACAATTTGGGTACATATTGCTGGTGACTACTGCAAGGCTCCACCAGATGTGTTTAGGCACCGGAACCATGACTTGAGCATCCCAAACACACGCTCTACTATAATTCTGGTCTATGCGTGTGCCTCATTATGGAGTTCTTGTTGAGGTGTGTGTGCATTTCTGATGGGTGTCATCAGCCATGGCTCCAGTGTGTATCCAGCATTGCCCACTAGGTGACCGTGAGGGATGTCCCCATTGGAAAATCTCTGGTGCAGCTGTGTCAGATGCCAGATGTGGGAATCATGATAGCTTCCAGGGCAGCCATCACACATTATGCCCTGGGCATCGTACACGACCTGGCAATTGATGGAGGGGAAGCCCTTGCGGTTGATGTAGACCCTACCCAGCTCACCGGGTGGTGCTTTGATGCATATGTGCGTGCAGTCTATAGGACGCACTGCCTCAGGGTATTCTGCTATTTGGTGGAACAGTTGCATATTGCTGGCCAATGCCTCACAGGTGTTGGGGAAATATATGTGGTCACCGACATGTGCTGACATGGCATCCACAAACTGGAGTACCCTGGATGCTGATGTCTGTGAGATCCCCATCATATCCCCAGTTGGCCTTTGGAAGGTATCTGTAGCTAGTATTCTTAGGCCTACACATACCTTGGTATCCACTGGGATGGATTCCCCTCTGTTAGTTCTGTGTATCAGGTGTGGCCGACACAGCTCAACAATTTGCTGTAGGAGGTCCCTGTCCACCCTATAGCATTCTACTATCTCCAGCTCATGTAGCCCCTGGTAGGTTACCCTGGGTCTGTACACTCTTCTCTATCTCCTCACTGTGGGTTGGTTGACAGCATTCACATCCTCACCACCCTCGACCTCTTCCACAAGTTGTTGTATGATAGCTCTTGCAGCCCCTATCATTTTGTTGTTTTGTTTGTTAAAAGTTCCCCGCTTGTATACACCGATGGTGTAGGGTATGGGAAAAAACAGAGGGGAAGGTGTTTGCATAGTTTATAGTAGTGTTCTGGGCTGGGCTGGTCTGCTGCCTGTGTAATTGGCTGATTCTGATACATTTCACCTGCCAGCTTTGCTAGTTCTCCTTGATTACCTTCCTACTGCTGTTTTCCCTTTCCATTGCCTTCCTGTTTAAGCCCGGGGGTACGCCGCACAAACAGAGTGCTCACATGTGCACAGAGCTGCTATTTCCTGGTTTAACTTTTTTTTTCCCTTTAAAATCCGGTGCATGGCACTCACACTGCTTAGGCAATGCAAAGAGTGCTAGGCAGACTCAGACACACCCCCTTGCTTAGCTGTGCTTAGCTAGGAGCAAACCTGAGCCACAGGGCTCCAATCTGCTTACAGTATGCCTGACACCCCCCCCATGATGTCAGCTAACTCCTAGGCTTGCACCAAGCTATTCCTACTCTTACACTGTTGGGACCTGACTAGCATGCTGGGGAAAACTGGGATTCACTATTATTCCCCTCATTTGCATAGGATTGCTTGCTAATGCATAGTTACATGTCTCACACTGAGCCTCCCCCCTTAGCAACGACTACTCACTGGCCATGTTGTCTTCTGCCTGCCATTGACTTTCATGGCAGAATAGTGATTTTAGTCAGAATGCTTGTTTTAGGTTTATTTTATTATTTTCCCCTGATCCCTTTTTATTTGCCTCTGCCCTATGCTTAAATAGCCGAGATCGGCTAAAAAAATAAAAGTTGATTTTTTTATTTTGTAAGCTGTTTGCAATGCCAGTGGCCTTATAATTGGCCATTGGCATGCTTCTTGACTGATATGCAGCCTTTATTTGGAGCTGTCATGGCTCCGTTTTGGATTTTGCAGAAATGTACTCGGTTACTAACCGAGTACATTTCTGCAGATTACACTCGTCCTGCACTGCTGGTTTCAAGCTTCCTGGATCACAATTTCACCTCATTTGCATGGATTTCTCCTGCAAATAGGGTGATTTGCATACAGGGGCTTAGTCTGTGCAGGACTAGTGCAGGAGTGCTCGTTCATGCCCCTGCAGGATGTTCCTGGATCGCACGGCAGACATATTGCCTGCTAGAGGTCCTGCACTAATCCTGCATGCCATGCAAGGCATGCAGAATCCGGGGGAATGTAAATTAAAATAAAATGAAATGTTATATTTTTTTTGAAAGCAAACAGATTTATCTCCAGTATTTTACCTATGTGTATGCAGAAAATGTAACATACTGCGGCCTAACAAAGTAGCAGGAGTTTACAATGCCATCCCAAGACAATTAGCTCCTGTATACATGGGCCTTACTAATGAGGCTGGAGGAGCAACTATCACTACAGTTGTTAAACAACCCCTGAATGAAGAATCTTCTGTTTTCTTTCCTCTTGTTTGTACCAAATGTGATGCGCAGTGAAGGATAACCCTTCTTCCTACCTTATCTCTCTTATTGACTGAGCCTGCAAACCCTTTGTAGTGTGTCCAGTTCTTTGCACACTACATACCTCTCAACCTTTTAAATAAAAAAATCTGGACAAAGCCATTAATAAAAGTGGAACAAAGGCCCAAAAATAGGGGAAATTTTTAAATAATGCTATTGCAAACTTAGAAAGTTGATAGAATAACTGGTTTCACATTCATGAATTTTTGAAGTATATGAAGCCTGAAACGCAAATGTCTGTCATTATTTTGAAACTTTAGTCTGTAATGATTTATTTATTTGTTTATTTATTTATTTCCAGTTTGATGACCGGGGAGGTCCACTGGGCCCAGGGAGTCTGTTTTCAGTGGAGGCCCAGGGAGAAAAGCTCCGTATTACATAGTTTAGTTACATATACAATCATAGTAAAGAAGACACAATTACAATTTCATTCCATGCTAGAGAACAGGAATAAATTCTTTGGTTACATAATACCTAAATATTTAGGATGGCAGTGGTAACTTAATTGAGAGGGAGAATAAAGACTTAGAAGGAAAAGAGAGAAAGAAAAGAAAAAAAGGTGGGATGGGTTATTTATAATATGTACAATTATGTTATTTACAATATGTACATTTATGTTAGGTTAGCTTGTACTCAGAGTTAGTCAGGAGTTTAAGGGGTGGATTGATTATTAGGCTAGGTGGGGAGAGTGCAGTTGCATTTCCTATTAGAGGAAAGCCAAGAAAATGTGCACAAACCAGCTCACGCCACTCGCTATGTAGTCATGGGAACACCGGTCAGTAAAACTTCTTCAATGTTAACCAAGGTACCAAACAGTCACTTTGCACAAACGATAGCAGCAGCCCGCTTTGAGTATAAAAATCCAGAATTTATTTTAAAACACTGTCCTGCCAAACAACTGAAGAAATAGTTAAGCGCTTTCACCTGCTCGCAGTGCATAGCGAGTGGCGTGAGCTGGTTTGTGTACATTTTTTTTGGTTACTGAGTTGCTGCGAACGCTTCTTTGGTTTTACTAATAGAGGAAAGGTAGGAATGTGGCTGAGTTTTAAAGTTTTCATAGTTTTTACAAGTCCTTAGAGAGGAAGGAAGAGAAGGCACTGACCAGCAGGACAATTGGAATTGTGGACAGTGATTAGGCTTTGGTGAGCAGATCTTAGAGTTCTCTGAGGGGTGTAAGGTCGAAGGATGTTGGTTAGTGCTGGGCACTTAGTAGGTTGAAAAATTAGTCTGTTGGCTGTAGTAATTTGGAGATAGTCTAGATGGTTGGAGAGTTCAAGCCAATTTAACAAATGGAGGGCAGTACAATGATGGGAGGAGAATTTGGCTTTGGTGGCAAATTTAGAAATCTTATTATAACAGACTTCCAATTTGGAGGAGATAGAGGCAGATACGTTTGTTAGTAGAGGAGTGCCACACATTAGTGAGGGGAGTAGATAGGTAGTGGCGAGAGTTTGCCTGGTGGAAGGAGGGAGAAAGTGGATGTTTCTCTATAGCATACCAAGTTTTATATGGGTTTTCTTAATGTTTTGCTGGATGTATCGAATTTTAGGTGTTCATCAATAGTAACCCCAAGTAGTTTAGTGAAGGGAACAACCTCTATAATAGAGTTGTTTTGGCTAATAATTTGGAATGCGTTTTTAACAAGAGGGGAAGCTTTTGAGGGAGAGAATAATAGTATTTTGGATTTATTGGCATTTAGCGAGAGGTGGTTTTGGAGCATCCAGTTTTCAGTGGTGGAGAAAGCAGTTTGGGTCACTGTTTGAAGCTTTGAGAGGTTAGAGGTGCAGCAAACTAAAGTTGAATCTTCTGCATATTGCACAATTTTGGTGTTGGGTATGGCTTTATGGAAATCATTAATAAAGATGTTGAATAGCATTAGACCGAGTATGGATCCCTGGGGTACCCCAGTGGGGGTAGGAAGGAAGGTTGAGGTGCCTTTCCCCCATTTCATGGCTTGAGACCTGTTAGAGAGGTAGCTTGAGAACCAGGATAAGGTATTCTGGGAGAGATTAAGGTTAGAAAGATAGTTCAAGAGATGGGTGTGGGAGATGGTATTGAATGCCTTGGACAGATCTAGTAGAACTGTTGATACTATTTTTCCAGAGTCACAGGCCAGATTTACTGTGTCTAAGAAGGAGATAAGGGCAGTGATAGTACTATGGCCAGATCGGAAGCCGTGTTGGGTTGGAGTGATTAGTTGGTAATTGGGTAGGAATGGCATAAGCTGAAGGTGGATGCATTTTACCAGAAGTTTTGAGATTGGGGAGAGGATAGCTATGTGGTGGTAGTTAGAGATGCTATTGTTTTTGCCTCCTTTATGGAGAGGTAGAATAAAGGCAGCACACCATAATTTGGGCACATAAGATTCCTGCATGGCTCTATTGATCAAGATGCTAATGGGGAGAGTGATACCATCTGCAGCTATTTTTAGGAAGGAAGATGGGATATTTACTACTAATTTTCCAGAAAACCACAATTTTCTGAAAAGTGGACCAAAAATATGAGGCCAAAATCTTGACATTCTGCGTAAATCTGTACACTTGAGATGTATGGATACTATAGAGCTTACTGAACCTATTGCCTCCAAGACAGTACACTTAGATATTTCAGCATTAGCAAAATGAGCATGTCTGTCCTCAGAGCTTTGACAAGTATAAGGAATTATATGAAAAAACAAATGAAGATTGGATGGATTTGTTAAAAGAAGTTAGTATGATCATTTCTGTTCCATTCCAGTTTGGTGGACACATTAAATACAGGGTAGCGGGTGGTCCCCCAATAAACAGAAAATGTTCTGCTTCAGATATTACCCTACTCTCCTCAAGTTTAAATGTATGACACTTAAACTTATTAGTTTTAATTTGGCATATTTATAATCACCAGTCACAGTTTCACCAAGGCAAACACTGGTGTGTGTGTGTGTGTGTGTGTGTGTGTGTGTGTGTGTATGTGTGTGTGTGTGTGTGTGTGTGTGTGTGTGTGAACTTTTCCACACAGTTGAATGACTTTCAAGTTGAAGGTGCAGGGAGGCTGGCTTGCCCACCCTATTAAAAGTGCTTTATTTAGACCATTTGAGGAGGTGTACTTTTTTTTCATCATATTGTTGAGGATGGAAACAGTTTAAATTCATGGAGCCATAGTAGAACCCACTTCAGATATACAACATTGTATTATGAATATCATGAATGAGCATTAGTCTGAAGTTAGTGTTCTGAGTGGGGAGAAACCCTCTCTATCCCTCCATGTAAGGAGATGTGCCCTGCTCTCACATCTGTTACATACAATAATCATCTTTGAAGTTACTATTAGTCTTAAAAGTGGCATACTTTGTTTTGAAAAAAATCTAATGTTTGCTTTTCTCATCTTTGCAATGATTTCAACAAAAATACATTTTTTGAAAAGTAGTGTTTCAGCCAGACAAATTCAGATTATGCATTTTGCAGAAGAAACACCAGACTAGAAGCAATATTTTTTTTCTTGATAGCATTTTATTCAACAAAGGTGCAATGCTAGAGGTTAACAGTCATCTGCCTGTGTTTTAAATGGATTCATACACAAAATGAGCAATCATGAGCACGGTCTATGAGTAAATGTCGAGACAGAACAGTTTTTGGGATGGGGTATTCACTTTTTCTCCCTGATGATTTACCATCTCATATAAAATGTATATAAGTAAGGGGGCCAAGGAGTTAAAAAAATTTCTTCACAAAAGGAGTGAGGGGAGAGTACCATGACAAAATATTCCTTTAACAGGTTACAGCTTCCTTTCTGATAATCTTATGTCTTTTATCACATGAAAAATGGGTGAATACCCAGCAAGTTAATGCTTGTCATGGATTTAACTCTCAGAGGCTAAGATACTTTTGAGGTACTGTTTTCTAACTCTATGATACTTTATTGAACTTGTACTTAATAAATATATTTTCTAGGAAAGTAATTTTTAGTATTGAAGCAGTACCTTATTTTCAACAGCATGTGTACACCAATCTACATCAATCTTAAAACCAGGGGCATTGATTTATTTTTCTCAACAATAAAATTCTATTTTCATGAGAAGAAATCTGGGAATAACACCTGTTAATAATTTCCTGTAACTACCTTGATTTAAACACACACACACACACACACACACACACACACACACACACACACACACACACACACACACACACACACACACTCATATATATATATATATATATATATATATATACAAATGTAAAGCAGATTCTGACTGCAGAACACTAAATGAAGTAAAAGCAGACTTCAAAATTGTAAATGTGAGAAAAAATACAAGTTAAGATTAATGAATTCTCTAGCAAAAATTGCCAGCTTCAATGAAAATCACACATTTTCCCCGTACTCATGTAGTACAGATTCTGTCCTATTGTATTTATCATCTGCATATGAAAACATGTTCTCAAACTATAAATCCACCAGTACGATTGATTCTTCTCTCTTTATTTTGTGAAACTTTGAAGAAAAAACACTTCTCTCTCTTTGCAAAAATTGTAAAAGTCCCTTGTCAAAAGGTAAAATTTTGAATAAGTGTTCTGTTTATTTGTACATCTTCTTTTACATATGTGATTGTCAAATGTGCAAATGTATTCTACTACCTAAGCTCATATCTCTCAACCTTTTACAGCAAGAAATCCAGACAAAGCTATAAAAACAGGGGGACAAAGGCCCAAAAATAGGGACACTTTTTAAATAGTGCTCTTACAAACTTAGAAGGTCGATAGAATAACAGGTTTTGCAATAGCATGAATTTTCTGAAGGGTATGAAGTCTGAAACTCAAATGTCTGTAAATATTTTCTGATTTCAACCCTCATAAAATTGCCAGTGATTTGCCTGAAAACCACAATTTTATTAGAAAAAGACCAAAAATATGAGGAAACAGTCAGGACATTCTGCGAAAATCTGTATAGTTGAGAGGTATGTAAGCTGGCCTGAAAATGGTCCAATAGGATCAGTATCCTGTTGTAGAAAAACACATTTAAATAAAAAAACTACCAACTAAGCATCATACAAACAAAAACAAACAAATGTTCTAACTTGTTGGTGGCTTCAAGTTTCATTTTTGTTGGTGGCGTGTATTTTTTTTTTCTTTTTGATTTTTTTCAACATTTTTGTCTGATCTACTGGGATAGGCCTTTTTTCCTTTCTGTTCTTTTTTTTGATCACTTGAGTCATTGCAGCTATTTAGCTCTGGTGAGGTAGGATTTTATTTTATTTTAGGAGGAGCTTCATTTTTTAATTATATATTTATCACTGGAGTTCACTAACACTGGGATCAAGGCAGAGTTTTTTTTTTTTTACATTCTGGAGTGGTTTAATGGTTCATTGAATATGCTAACTGAAATAGCAAAATGTCTTAAACAAATGTATATCACACCTCTTGTTTTACACGTGAAATGTCCAGGCACTTTTATACTACATGGGAAAGTCTCAGCATTAATCATAGGTCCCTCCAAAATATATCTACAGTACCTGCAGTTACCACATTTAAACATTCCATCATTTTTCTGCGTATACAAATTCTCTAAGAAGTATTTTGTGTTGTCACGGTGAAACATTTTTTTCAAGTTATATTTGTCGGTATAAACAAAATTAGGTCTACTACCTACTGTTTCAAACAATTCTTGGTTTCCTTCCAAAATCTTCCAATTATTCTGAATAATTTCTCTAATTTTTTTACAGTCAACTCTCATATCCAGTTTACGTACTAACTTTCTACTTTTCTGCACTAATACTGAACTGCTGAGACCAAATATGTCAAACACACAGTCTCACTAACCTAATTGTTTCAGTGCCTCTGTGCTCCTTTTTGTCCCTGATGTGATAGTTCTAGTCCCACAGGGTCTATATCTATATCTTTATTTATCTATCTATCTATCTATCTATCTATCTATCTATCTATCTATCTATCTATAAAATACACTTCAGCTCTTCCTCAAATCCTCCAATCAATAAATATATTACCTCTAAAACTGCATCACCACAGAAAAAAGATGTTCCAAGCGTTACAAGCATGAGGGGTACAGGATGGCAGTCATCCTGGAAAAAAATGCTTCATATCAAAGCGTCACGTTTAAAAGACTTCATGATAGCATTCCAGATGACAGTAAGCAGACCTGTGGTATGCTGACTATGGCAAATTTTAGACTAATAAACCAAGTAAGTTTCTTAAATTTAAGACTACCAGGATAATAGCTGTAAAGTTTCAAGATAACACTGAAGTGCTTGTTTTTGAAGTGTGATAACTGCATAGCTTCACTGTTATATCCCTACAACAAAACATTTTTTTAACAACATCCATATTTTATCTGCAAGGAATCTTGCCACTGCTTTCTCCACACCTTCTTTTAAAAGATGAACTTTTTTTGTGGGGGTTGTATCTATGAGAACAGCTATGCCTAATGCATGTTATTTTGCTTAAAATATCACTCCCTCAGTTGCTTAACCACATTATAGTCCTGTGCCGCTAATTCAGTATTTCAATTTTGTCCAACCAGAGAATGAAGCTCTTATTCTTGTATGCATTACTGACAGTGTATTACAGTAAGCACAGGGCCGGTGTTAGCATTTTGGGGGCCCCCAGCTGATGTTCCCCCTAGGAACTTCCAGTCTACTTATCACCCTGATACCCCTCCTAAGCAACCTTTTAGTTCATGCTGCAAACTAACTGACCTATAGCTACAGTGCTCTTAATTACTACAGGCCTGTGTACCAGACTATCGAACCAAAGACACAAACACAAACTGGATCCATACTACCAAAAGAAGAAGCACCACAGTGTATCCAACTGTCCAAATAAATCCTGCAAGCACGATGAAATAAAGTACTGTTTATTACAAAAAACAAAAAATCACATAAAACGCTTTTCATCAGGCCACATAGCCCAACTTCTTCAGATAATTATACAACATAGGACATAAACTATATAGGAAGTGAAAAGGAAGTGAAAAGTCAGCTGGCTCCTGAACCAACAGGAATCAGCTGCTCTTAAAGTGGCAACCACCTTCATTCATTACCTAAAATATAGCTTAAACAGCTCTCATCTACACATTGTTTTAAAGCAATATTTTAAAATAATAGATAGTGTAAAAAGATCTAAAACCAATAATTATCTATTATGAAATATTAATGCAGTTAATGTTAAAATTAAAAGTATATATATGTATTTATATTTTTATTTTTATGTTCGAGTATAATAAACCTTAAAAACATGTAAATAAAAACATGTAAATAAAAAACAGCGAAACCTGACTTAAGAAGCTGAAAGTCAAATACACTCTAAGACAATAATATGCATAGACCATTTTAAACACAGCATAATAGTCAACTCCTAAACAAATTTTTAAGTTGTAATATGCACTTAATTGAGTACATTTCGTTAATGCCCGGAGGGTAACATGCAAAGGTGCGTAATTGATAACTCAATTCAAATTTCTCTAAGAGCAAGGAAAGAGGCCCTCCTCTAGGGTCATAGGCAATACAATCTATAGCCCTAAAAGTAAAGCCATGGGTGGGTGCTTTCATAATATGCCTGGCCAATGCATTCTCTGATTTGTTACACCTAATAGCATATGTGTGTTCATAAACCCTGTCCCTAAGCCTTCTATCAGTTTTTCCGATATAGAAGGCAGGACAGGTATGACACTTAGCCAGGTATACCACTCCCTTGGAGTTACAATCAAATTTGTACTTAGTTTGCTTGTGTCTTTTGGCTTTTCCCGTTTAGGGGTTGCCACAGCGGAACTTCGGTCTGCTAATGATTGGTAGTGGATTTTTACATACCGGGTTACCAGCCCTGATGCACAAACTTCAACGAAGGCACGCCCCATTCACGTAAGCCTCCACACAGAAGATGCTCTAACTGAGAATCGAACGGGACAACGTCTTGCTATGAGGCGACAACGCTACTGCAGCACCACCTTAGTATTGTATTCAAAACCTCTTATGCTAAATTTTGTTCCCTGCTCCATATATTTACAATAGGGGCATGACAAACACTTATTCATACCTGCATGGTTAAATGTAGCAGAGTTTAAGTACCGAGTTTCCACTAGATTCTTTAAGTTTTTTCCTTCTCTATAGACTATTTCAGGGAAGTCAATAGGGCCTCTTGGCAAGTGTGTATCCATGTTTATCAAGTCCCAATTTTTCCTTAAAATATTTATAAAGTCGTAACTGTCTATACAATACGTAATAATAAGTCTGTTTTCATTTTCATTTAGTGTCCCATCCTGTAATGTACAACTGTTTGTTTCTAAACTCTGGTTACTTGATAATATTGCTTTGTAAAAGCCCACTTCTCTTTTATTTTTCACTTCCTGACAAATTTCTTGTAGGAGTGAAATAGGATAACCTCTCTTTTTAAACATGTCCATAAGTGTTGAGCATTCTTCAATGACCTGGTTGTCGTCCGTAACCATTCGAGCTGCCCTTACAAATTGGCCCTTAACAACTGAACGTTTTTGGTGGGCCGGATGGCAGCTACTGCAGTGAAGAAATGCATTTGAATATGTTTTCTTTCTATAAATCCTGGCTTTAAAACATTGGTTTTGTCTATCCTTACTTAAATCAACATCCAAATAAGCAATTCTATCCTGTGAGAAATTATATGTGAATTTTAAAAATGTACTAGTGTTGTTTAAGTAAGTTAAAAAGTTAGAAGCCTCCTGTTGGTTACCCTGGAACAGGATAAATATATCATCTAGGAAACGTATATAGTATTTAATCTTACTTGTGTATGTAGTTACACCAAAGACGTGTTCATATTCCCAGTAGGCCATTACTAAATTTGCAAATGTACTACCACATGGAGAACCCATCGCCACTCCTATTTTTTGTAAGTAGTATCTGTTGTTAAAATTGTTGTAATTGTTGGAAAGAACTGTGTCCAATAATTCAGCCATCAATTTTATTTCATTCTGGGGGCTCCCATATCATGTAGTAATAAACTCACCCATTCAATTCCCTCTGTGTGGGGAATTGATGAATACAAGTCTTTCACATCTATTGTGAGAAAGTTTAAATCATCTTGGTATTGTAGGTGGTTTATATTGCCCAAAAATGTCCAAGAATCTTTACAAATGTGCTTTTGTTGAGCCACATATTTCTTTAAAGTATGGTCAATAAATTTAGAGCAAGCATAAGTAATACTTGCTCTAGCATCAACCAATGGTCTCATGGGTGGGTTGTCTATGCATTTATGTATTTTTGGTACTCCAAAAATAGTAGGTATCCTTGGGGCCGACATATGTAAGTAATTTGCTACAGTCATATCTATCCTTGCTTCTATGAATAATTCTTCAAGAAATACCCTAACTCTTCTATAAGCTGTGTTTAATTCATTCTTTGATACCTCCTCATAAGTGTCACTTTCTAAAATGGTCTAAATTTTATTGTTATAATCATCCAAATTGAAAATAACTATACCCCCTCCTTTATCTGGTTTCATGGTCCTCCTAAGCAACCTTTTAGTTCAAGCTGTTAGTTCATGCTGCAAACTAACTGGCCTATAGCTACAGTGCTCTTAATTACTACAGGCCTGTGTACCAGATTATGTTGGCCCATCTCACAAAGGGACAGTTACAGTTACTGGAATTTAGTTGCACCAATGATACATTGCAGGAACTCTATGTACAGGTCTGGACTTAGGTGAAATGGCACCCTAGGCCTACTGTTTTAGCCACACACACACACACACACACACACACACACACGCACACACGCACACACGCACACACGCACACACACACACACACACACAATACTCTCCAATCTTACCCCATCACTCCCCACCCCCATCTTGGACTTCCGATGCTATGCACATTACTTTATCCTTCCCTTTCTCAAATTTTGTTTTACTCTTCAGTTTTTTCAAGAAGCAATGTCTTCCTATATGCTCTGAAGTACATTTTAATTTTTTTTCTTTTTACACAACCTTTTCATCCAATGATGGCTTGAACAGAAATTTTGATTAAGGAAAGAAATTGTGTTGCTTTTTAGCTTCAGTTTTCCTTGCTTTCTTTCAGCACACCTTTCCTGACCAAGTAAGCACAGTAATAACCATTTAGGAAATAACTCAGTTAAGCCAGAGCCACCAGAAGCCATTGGGTTATGCATGTTCTGAAATACCATTTTCCCAACTGTTTAATCTAGGTTGTACCAAAGGCTTAATGTTCAAAGATGACAAAATAGTAACTCACAATAAACTAGCAAGCCAATTGTTTTCTAGATACGCAAGTCCTGTCTTGGAACTGCCCCCCCCCCCCCAAAAAAAAAAAAAGACTGCCTATGCATCCCTCTGGTGTTAGACTGGGATGAAGGCAGATGTTCAAATTTCTACAGTCATGTATTTCAGAGGAATGCTGACATACATATACATATACATAGCATGCTTCCTCATTCCTCAACCCAAACTGTCAAAGGCAGCTACCTGCATACATGCCTGAAGTGTGATTGTGAGGAAAGTTAAAAAAAATAACAACTTTGTTGCTCCTAGACTGTACACTACCCCTGCACAAGCTATAGTAACTTTCTTTGTACACATCTGAGGTCTGTCAGAAAAGTAAAAGAATGACCACACTGTCCTCAGTCCAAACACAAGCTATAATAACCTCATGTTCACACCTCTAAGGTTTGACTGTGATGAGAATTAAAGAAGTGATAACTACACAATCCACCCCCCTACACACACACAACCTACAGCAGTTTTCTGTACACACACACATCTAAGCAGAGCTGGTTTTAGAATGGGTGCAGTTGAAAGCAGAGTACGTAAAGTTGGCTATGTTTTTAGTTTTAGTGGGCGGAATGTCTACTAGCAGAGTTTAACTAAGCCAGGGGTAGTATGTCAGTGATAAAATATTTAATGTTCATGTTAAAGAGTGTAATCAGAATGTTAATACATTTTTCCTCCTCATTTTCCACAACTAGCAACAGGTTTTGTGAGGCACCAACACAGTCAAGGACGATTAAGGGAGCCCCATGTTTTCATTTATACAGTCTGGGGAGTGGGGTTTCTAATGTTTTGTGATATATTTTACTCATTACTTTTGAAATGTAATTACTTGTTAGCTACATTTTTAACTGATACTCAGAAGAATAATGTCTATGTTCTGGCATTACTGAGTGTGTGCACAGATAAAAATCATTGATAGTTTTTACACACACACACACACACACACACACACACACACACACACACACACACACACACACACACACACACACACACACACACACACACACACACAAGCATAAGTCATAGCAATACTAGTTTTGTACTTATTTCAGCAAATAGCAATACACTGTACAACACTGGTATTGCCACACCAGATCAGTGGCTGCCGTTTAGCAGTCATCAAACAGCAGCAGGGGTAAGTTACTTTTATTTACCTTTCCTGATTCTTCTCATAGTTTTGCTCTATCCTTTGTAAAAAAAATTTGATTTGCTTGTAAATCATTCAGGATTACAGACATTCAATAAATCCAGACATTAGAGCTTTATACGTATTTGTCCAAAAAAATGAAAGCTAATGAAAAAGGTGTTATATTACTAACTTTTTAATTGAAATAGAGTAATATTTGGAACATGTTCATGATTTTGAGGTTTTATTCTGCTATTATAGTTATGGCAATGAATTATTCTGCAAAGAAGTTGAAAGTTGCAGTAGCTGGTGTTCTGCCAGTGTTTATAAAACTCCCTGAAAAAGAAAACCATCCCTGAAGATCAGAAACATTAGCTTTTCTTAAAATCCAAGGTTTGCACTGAGAACAGTCACTCTGGGCTGATGATCTCTCTAGTGTTTACTTTGCTTATGTTCATTATCAGCTTTATACTTCTTCTTCTTTCGGCTTTTCCCAGTTAGGGGTCGCCACAGTGGATCACCTGTCTGCTCAAGATTGGCAGTGGAGTTTTGCAGTGCCGAGTTGCCAGCCCAGCACCCAACCTTCCACAGAAGGCACACACACGCACAAACTCACACCTAGGGCCAATTTAGAGTCTCCAATCCACCTACAGAATGCCTTTGGGATGTGGGAGGAAACTGGAGCACCCAGAGGAAACCCACGCGACCAAAGGGAGGACATGCAGACTCCACACAGAAGGCCCCCAGCATCAAACCGGAGAACTTCTTGCTATGAGGTGACAACTCTAACTGCTGCACCACTGTGGCCACCCTCATTTTCAGCTTTATACTAATGGGGTCATATCACAGACCTGTTCAGGTTAAAGAGCATAATCAGGAAATTAATACATTTTTTCTCCTCATTTTTCCCCAACCAGCAGCAGCTTTTGTGGGGCCCCCACACACAGTCAAGGATGACTAAGGGGCCCCCTTGCAGCCACTGGTGTTGCGAGTATGTAAAGCTGGCTATGTTTTTAGTTTTAGTGGGCTGAATGTCCACTAGCAGAGTTTAACTAAGCCAGAGGTAGTATGTCAGTGATAAAATATTTAATGAAATTATGAAGCTTGTTGCTTAATAAAACACTGTTACTATAACCAGAGATATATTTGAATTTTAAAGGAGATATAAATACGAGTTATTACCAATCTGGTTTATTAAGCACACATGATTGTTGTACTAGCTTTTGTTGGTTTGACAGATCTGTTGCAAAATATCAGGGTAAGGCAACTTGCTGTGGTTGGGGACCCCCCTCCCAGGAACAGGGGGCCCCCAGCGACCGCAGAGTTCACTGGTGCCTAAAGCCGGCTATGAGTAAGCAGCATGCAGGTAGCACTCTTTAGCAATTTCCATATCCACCCATAGTTCTTGCAACTTTAACCGTGAAGGCCATTAAAAGATCATTAACAAGTGACTCTCTCTGACTTACTTTTTCTTATTGTGAAACTGGCTGTATGCCAATGAAAGGTTTGCATGCCTCTCATTCAGTATTTCTTTGCTCATATGATCTGCTAAGTGACTCCCTTTCCTATACCCTTTCAATATATTCATTCCCTCTGTGGAGTGAGAGGCAGGCTCATTCTTTCCCTGGTCAGAGAAAGCCTTAAAATACCATTTCTTTTTGTCTGCCAGTTTGTTCTTGCCTAGCAGTTATGCAGAGTAACAAAAACAAAAAAGCAAAGTAAGAACCATAAAAGTGCAGGAAAGAACTTTTATTGTAAAATAGTACTAAGCGTTTTCATCCCTCAAGTAACTGGGACTGCATCAGAGTAAAAACACACTTCCTGAAGAAAATTACATTTAAAATAAGAACCTACCCAATCATATTCGTGTGAATCCTAAATTAATTAGTTGGCAACTCAGCCTTAAAGCACTAGCGTAGCATACAAAAAATCCTCATAAAGCACTATGATGTAAAACTAATATTTCAAAAATTATTCATTAAAAACTTCTAACATACCTGTGCCCTGTGTTTTAGGATACTATTTAAAGATACATGGTCATTAATACCTGGTGTTACCATTGCATTTAATCTTAACTGCCATACTAACTCTTTATACTCCACATCGCTGCCTCTCTCACTGTAAAATGCTTTATCTATAACAAAAAATATACATTTTTTGATGGCTTGACAAACCCCAGAGTGTATGTTGGTGTTCTTTCATTTTCTGATGCCATAGGTATGTTCTTTAATTCTATCCCTTAATTTCCTAGTAGTTCTCCTAGCATGAAACTCTGGGCATGACATACATGTTGCTACATAAACAACACCAGTGCTGTTGAAATCAAAATGACCTGACATGGAATAGTCCTTTTATTACCTCCTGTACTGACATACGGTCCATCACTGGTGTATTTACAAAAACTACGTCTTCCACATTTTCACATTAACTTTCTCTAGAATGTACAAAACTGTACTTAAAGGGAGCTTCAGGGATGTCTTTTATATTGCTCGCCATACTGTCTGTGTGGAGATATGCGTGAATGGGTGTACCTTCATTGAAGGTTGTGCGTCAGGGCCGGCAACTCGGCATGTAAAAAACTACTGCCAATCATTAGCGGACCGGAGTTCTGCTGTGGTGACCCCTAACCGGGAAAAGCTGAAAGACACAACAACAACAACATACTGTATACAATAGCCAAATTACTTTGTAAGATCATAATCAAAAAATAAATTCCAAGTTTTCCTAACAATAGTCTTATTTTTGAAAACATCCTTAATGAATGGTAAAACCAAGGAGATACCATCATCCCTTGCAACAAGTGATACCTTGATACTGTATTTTCACTGACCTGTTTTATTTAAACATAAAAGGGGAGAAAAACTACCTTTCCTACCTTTTAGGACTTCATTCTTAACTTGGAAAAATAGCGGTTAGGGATCTCCTCCCCCATCATGACACATGCAAATCAAATAATCTAACTCTACTATGAATATGGTGTCATCACTAGTGAGTCTTGAAATTTGTCTGTTTGTAATACTAATTTCTTAGTGCATTGGGAGACAGCTATCAAAGTGTAGAAACGAGTAAGAATAAGTTTCCTTACGAAAAATCCTAGAAGTAAGGCACTATAAATGGTAAATTTTACATAAAGTAACATTTAGGTAATTGATACTTTCAAAACCAATTTGATATGTAAACCTTAAATAGTCATTAGTAGTCTCTAAATAAACCTCAAGGGACTAAAAGTCATCCAAACTTCCCTTCCAAAAAATTAAATATCATCCAAAAAATGAAAATACATTTGGACATTTGAAAAATATCGTGAATGGAAACCAAACTTGTCCTCCTAAACTGCTAGAAATGTATTGGCATACAAGAGAGGGCAAGCAGCTCCTAATGCATCTCCAGCTTTTTGATGGAAATATTCACCTTCAAAATACACATAATTATGACAAAGGACCTTACCATCAATATTGGTAAAGTCAGCCGAAGAAGCCAACATATAATCAAAAACTCTAATCCTTCTGAATGTGGGATCACTGTTAACAAATTAATCACA
This sequence comes from Protopterus annectens, assembly GCF_019279795.1. Classification (NCBI taxonomy): domain Eukaryota; kingdom Metazoa; phylum Chordata; order Ceratodontiformes; family Protopteridae; genus Protopterus; species Protopterus annectens. The sequence goes on from NC_056725.1 coordinate 560,142,323, forward strand.
TCAGTAGTAAAAAACATGATATCATTGTCATACTGGAATACAGTTCAGACATTCCAACAGGTGCCATGAATCATGAAGAATGTGGGTCTTGTTGTCCAACATATGTTTACATCTCTTATCAGTATACACTGCAAGGGGCTCAGTCTTAGATCAATTGGCAGCCGCAGTCGGTCTAAAGGTGGATCATAGATACATTTATGAATCTTAGGTATGTCAAAGATGGTGGGAAGCTTAGGTGAGTTACTGTAAATAAATTAAAAAAAAGATGATTTTGTAAGTACGTGTCCATTAAAGCCAAATCAGTCCGGGCATGTGCTAGATTAACCTCATTTTTTGAAAGTGTAATGAAGTGTTCTCATCTGACAATACTTGGAACATTTTGCTGGAATAATTGACACTGTCCATCAAGACCACTCAACCACCTTTATGCAATTTCATTACTCTTATGGCTCTGTTCTTGGAAAGATCTTTCAATAACATCTTTTCTTGAGTTATCAAGTTATCAGTATAGTAGTACTATGTATCATAATGCTCATTTCTAAATAAAGTGTCACAAATTCTCTCAAAACAATGACCATAAGTTAGGGTGGTGGAATAAAGGTATTTTTCCTTTTAATTTGAGAAGGACTACAAATGGGTGGCTTACTGTTAAAAAATCCTTAAATTTAAGTTTTGAGCATATAATTTAAGTTGTACCAAGGCTTTAACCAAATTAAGCCTGAAATTCGGAACAAAGGTAAAACCTTTCATAAGGATACTAATTAGGCCTTCATTAATACTTGAACACACTAAATTTGCTAAAATTAATAACAGTATCTGTGCTGTCATGCCCTTCTAAAATAGAGCCAGAATGCTTGACCCCATTGCGACTGTTTCTTATTTCCTCTTGAATCTGCCTTGACAGTTCTGAAAATTTCTTCACCTGGTCTGCCCGTGAGGAATCTGTTGATGGGAATTTTTTCTGGCCAATCTTTCTGACCTCCTTAATTGTTACTAATATAAAAAACTGGGATCACTGATTGCTGTCCACTTGGTCCATCACTATCTCAGGTAGGTTGTGACTGTCATTGAAAAGAAGAGGGTTTCTGTGGTCCTGATGGTTTTGGATACACATTTTTCTCTTCGTAATCATACTTATTCCTGACCATTTTCTTTTCTTTTCTTTTCTTGCCTTATTCTACCTGGCCAAACAATCAGCCTTGTCAAAAATTGTAGTACATTCTTCCCGAGAGGAAGGAAATAACAGCTCCTTGTGTAAAGAGTCGTTAAGCGAAAGTATATCACGATCAAGATCTTTTGATTTCCTCTCATTATCCCTCATTAGTGAAATAATTCCAAGTGTTCCATGTGCAATGTTGAATTCTCTTGAAGACTGTTCGGAAATTTCCAGACCCTAAGGCTTTTGGATGCATGTTTGCATCTTACACATTCAGCCAAAAAGTTGTTGTCACTCTGAAGATTCCTAAATTTAGTAAATTTGTTTTCATGTTCAACAAAGCAAGAACAGAGAGTCCCACTAGACATGGCAATGTTTTCACACAAGTGGAACTCTGTAGAATGTAGAATGTAAATTAAAAGGCTGGCTCACAGAGCAACTCACTCTCTCAATAGAATTGCTTGTTGAATTTGATTCCATTAATATAACATTAATCAAGGATGTAAAGGTGGAGAATAAACTCTTCCACAATTCACAGAGCTCAGAGAGTTCTGAGAGGAAGGGGTGACTTTATTTTGGGAAGGGAAATACTTTCACTTTTTTTGTTTTTATTTGTCTTTTCTTCTTCTTGTTACTGTTTTTTTCCCTTTATGCAAATTCCGCACCCTTTTCTATCTAACCACAGCTGTGATGACTGTGACACTAATATATCTGCTACCTGGATACATTACCAATCATCTCAACTTCTCTAGCAACACAGATTGACCTTGATGCATATGTTGACACGTAACCCGCGGACTAATGTTGGGTGTAGCAATTTACTGAATTGCCACCCTTCTTCCTGATACACAGTACCCATGTCTGGCCAGTGTTCCTTGCCATTTCTCAAGCACAAGTCATCTAGGGTGTTGGTTGCGTCTCCCTCAGGTATGAGTGCCAATCTTGGAAGAATGATCATTGTTCAGACCATAAGCTCTATAGTTAACACAGATGTATTATATAGTCTTACCAAAAAATCAACATTATAATGCAAAGTAACATTTATACAGCTACAGCACAGATTGTCATTAATGCAACCATCAGTCCATTGATATACATATATGATTACTAACTAGGACTGTAAACAGTTATAAAACGAGCATGATATTGGGAGAGAGAGGGTGCATATTTCATCCAGCAATGAACCAGACTGGAGTCAAAGAATAGCTTGTGACTTATTCAATATTTATTCTCTTGTTTACAATAAAAAAATATTTCCCATATGTCATTACAAACACTATAAATCACAGGAGGTTTCCACTGGCGGATTTAGGCATGGGCGCAGGGGCGCGCGCCGCCCCTTTTTAAAGCTGCTGTGTGAGTTAAAAAAAAAAAGAAATGCACTGCGCTGTGCTTTTGTTAAAACTGGAAAATCTACTACCAAAATCCTACGTTGCTGTTTCAACTTTTTTTTTTTTTTTATGTGAAAGATGCATCGGAGATGCAATTGGAGGTTGCAGTCAGGTGATCTATAGGACGATCCTTAATTGCTCCTCCAATTGCTTCTCCGCTATAGTTGAGTGAAAGTGCGTCTGGTCACGGCAAGGATTTAGTAGATGGTGAAACAGATGTTTTCAGACTAGCGCCAAACTGCAGAGTTGATCAACATTTCACGTATTCAAGGTGAACTGCTGCAGTGAGTGCAGACTAGTTTTTTAAATCCCATAAATCATAAGCATGACACCTAGTTTTTACTTCCTGACTTTTTTCCTTCTTTTAGCTGTATCGCGTGTCCAGCCTTTTTTTTTTTTTTTTTTTTTTTTTTTTTTTTGGTGATCTCGAGATTGTGTCTTTTTTTCTTTGTTGTTTTGGACGGTGCTTTGAGGTTTTGGGTGGGGTAAGGGGTGGACGCTGTACAGTTTTGTGCCAGACTCTTCCTGAGATGCTTCAAACTGTGTGAGCTTGATATATTTCTCACCTTTGTTTGCATTGTTAACAAATTGGGGCTGTACGGTCTTCGCGTTTTGTTCACCGTTGGAGTTGAAAGTTTTAACAAATTAAATTGCACATCTTTACTCTAGCTGTGCTACTTTTTTGTCTCTCATGTAATATTACTCACCTTCTTGTCCTGTCTTCTTTATCCACTTACTTTATGTAAACTGCAATAGCGCAGAGAAAGTTAAGTTCGTTATGTCCATATATGATTTTTGACAGAAATTTTTTTTCTATAAGGGTAGGTTTATTAGCTTACTGTGATATAAAGCTTAATGGAAAGTTCTAGACCTACCGGAGCCCACTTTTTCCTTTCTGAATTGCACACAGAGGGGGGTTTCCATTGGGTTTGAAGCCTACACCCAAACACCATTTGTTGTTCACTGTTTACACACCACGGTTGCTGTTAGCTCGAGCTTTATGAACAGATCCGATTAACAGGAGGTATGTCCCAAAAATCGGGATGCTAGAGTTGCCCTTTTTAATAAATCGGGTAAATGGGTTAAATTGTGAATACTAAGAAGTTAAGCTTGGACTTAAAGCGTGGATATACAAAGAACAGCAACTGTATTTTACATTTTATTAACTACAGTCTAAGAAGGTGGCTGTTATCTCTTCTGCCTTGTGTCGACACCCGCATGTGGGACTTTGAAGCTAAATGAAAATGGAGATCTGGGCAAGTAGATTGTAAGCTGTACACAACATTACATTGGCTTTGTTGTGATCATGATGAAGACCTGATGTTGTAAAATAGCACATATACATGTCAGTTTGGTTTTATTTATTTTTTTTTCATGGTGTGAGGCAGTGTAAATGGCAAATTTGCTTCCCCTGAATCAGTGTATTTTAGTAGTTTTTTCTTCAGAGCATCCTGTGCTTACTGTACTTCAATAACCCCTCCCACACTGTGATGTCACCATTTTCTCATCCTGCCTCCTTATCTTCTAATTATTTATGCCCTTTAGTGACAGTCCCAGAATTGTTTTTATTCACCTGGGAAAACAAACACTAGGTTGATGTTTGTTCAGTTGTGCCTTGTTAGTACAGATATTTAATAAAGCTGAGCATCCTGAACTGTGCAGTGTTTTTTAATCTTACAGGGAATGACCTTTGTTAGAAAAGTATTATATGTAATTTGCCTTTTTTGTAGACTGTATGCACCAACTCTTACTCAACAACCTCTCAAATAAATACATATCAAGTAAAAATGCATACTTAATAATGATAATTAATGATAAAAAAGTCAGCAGCACTTTGCTTTGAACTATAAGTTATAGTTCAAAGCAAAGCACTGCTGACTTTTTTATCATTAAAAATCAGAGGTTGTTTCTCATGTTATCGAACATCTCTCGCTGTTATTATAATCAGCTAAAACATTATTGCCTATGCATTCAGATGCAGTGGAACATTTCTAAGCAGGTCTATGGCCATATTTGTTGGTCTGTTGGACCTTACTGGTGATATCTATTTTGTAACAAACTTAAATGGGAAGGATGGCATGTGACTCTCCTGCATCCCTGACTTTAAGCTGTCGTGCTGTCATTTCAAGAAAATGCAAACCAAATGCTTTTTTCAGGGTGCTGAATTGCATGGGTTTCCACCTCTCACAGTTAAACCGTTGTATACATTCTCCCCACATTAACTACATCTTTAGGTAATGAATGTCCCTTTTTTAGGTATAAGGCTGATGTCATTATAGAAGTGATAAAGGAACCCATGTTGTTTCTTAGGAATTGCCACAAATAACCACCTTATCATTCTCTTTTTCCAATGAAGCCTAATGTAGGGGGTTGAGTACTGTGTGTCTGCCTCTGGATGAAGATATTTTATACATATATATATATATATATATATATATATATATATATATATATATATATAAACATACATATGTCTGTGTATGCGGTGGCAGAGGTGAGAGTAGGTGATGGCCTGAGAAAGTACCATGCAGCAAAATAGTGTTGAAAGTTTGCCAGTTATGGACAGTAAAACAACTTGCAGGTGACAAATTAATTGCTCCACACTAATATACTAGTAAACAATTAAAAAAAATCATTGCAAAGCACATTCAACCGCAGCCTTGAATGTTACATTAGTACTGTTATCTGAGTTATGTAATACCTAATAATGAAATCCTATGATCAAACTTCAACCAGTGGAATGTTATAATTTATTTTACATGCCTGCATTAATCATTTAGTTTTCTTTTTCTCAACATGGACTTTATTCTTTAATAAATGCTATCCTGTGGTATGTGATAGTGACCAGTTCTATTTAATTTTATTTTATTTCATGTTTGCTTTTGGTGCATTGCTTAGAAATAATAACAGTTATTACTTCTATTGGAACCTTTGCTTGAGAGGTGTAGTTATGGTAACTATATCACTATTAGCTTGTGTAACACACAGCATGGTCCAGAGATACTGCCAAGTAAATAAATGTGTGTGAGCTTTGTCTAGGTTATCTGACACCTTGGATAGTTCCCCACACTGGTGCCTGCCTCAACCTAAAGTTGACAGACTAAAAGAAGTAAAATTAAACTTCATTGTCATTATAACTGTAGCAAGTCTCTTGCTAGAATCATACAAAGCGTATTGCTAAAGTTAATGCAGCATCAGAATTAATTTAAAAAGCCCCAGTATCACCTGGCTTTGCAGTCACATCCAATTGGCAATTGCCAGTAACCTGACCTTTGACCAACACATGTCTACTGTGGTGGGAAAATTACCCTATGTTGCACAACTTGTAATGGCATGGCATCCAGGTCCAAGGAAGTAATTTTTCCACTGTACTCTACTCTCATTATACCAGTCATTAAGTACAATGCACCCTTCAGCATGTATGTGACCAGGCACTTACAACAGCCTGAGAGACCACAGACAGTAAACAACTGCTATGCAGACAATCTCAAAGTCCTGTGTGACAAAGTGCATAATAGTACCCTTTGGAAAGACAGCCACCTCTGGATATTACCACGTTGATAATACACCCCTAAAAGTAGACTAGTGCTCAGGAATCTGGGAACGCATGCTGACAGTAACCTGACCTCTGACCACCACATGTCTTCTGTGGTGAGAAAATCACTCTGTGTTGTACAACTTTTAAGTAAGGGCATGACATCCTGTACTGTGCTGTCATCAAACCCATCACTGAGTAAAATGCATACTTCAGCATGTACCCAACCTGGCACTTACAACAGTCTGAGAAACCACAGAGAGTAAACAAGTCCTATGCAGACTATCTCAAAGCCCTATCCATTTACTCAGACTTTTACAGACTGCTGAATGGCAGTCTGTACCTAGCCAACAAGGCATGTTTGGCATCTACTTCTCAAAGGTCGATGCAAAGGCAAAGGTCTGTGACTGACCAAGTTTACAGATAACTGTAAGATGGGTGCTGTCATTGACTCCCCAAATGATGTTAACATACTTCAAGAGGGTCTCACAGCAACAAATGACTGGTGCCAAAGTCATGACTTTAAATTAAATGTATAAAAATGTATTATACCATTCAGCAAAAACATGGCCCTTACTGATTACCACATTAGTGGCAGCCCCCTAAACACACAACCTGTGGTGAGAGACCTGAGTACACAAGTTAACAACAATCTTACATTTGGCCATCATGTAGCAGCAGTGGTCAGAAAAGTGTTTTACTTGGTTCATCTCATAAGTAAAGGGATTGCATCCAGAAGAAAGGAGGTCATTACCTCTCTGTACTCCTCCCTCATTGGGCCAATAATTGAGTACAACACCTCATTTTCTATGTACCTCTCAAAACACCTGCAGCAACTGGAAAGGCCACAGAAATACCTCACAAAGAGAATCCATGGCCTGGAACACCTGTTATATGGGGACAGGCTCAAATCACTATCACTCTACTTGGTATCGTACAGATTGCTCAGAGGTGACCTAGTCTCATCTACAAGGCAATCTTGGACCCTGATCTACTAGAGATGTTCCATATCTGTAAGTCTAGCTCCTCTCTTAGTACCTGATTGAAAGGCTTAAATCTAATATGTGACATTTACAAAACCTGCTGGAGAGACAGATTTGTCTCCCAGAGACTGCGCCATCTCTGAAATAGACTCCCTATACACGTCAAACAAAATACACTGCTAACCCTCTTCAGTGCAACCTTGATTAGTGGATGGGCAATCACAAATATGTCCCAGGGGTTCCACCTGTGTCCCTCATTGGCAGGGTGGTTTCTTTTCTGGGGATAAACTCTTGGCTAGGCTTGTAAGAGTCCCAGAGCCATTAGCCTAGTAATCTCCTATGATCCTATGATACTTTACTGATGGATTTGTTGCACATCTGCAAAACAAGTAGCATCTGAAAGTGCTGTGTAAATAAACTTACCTTAGCAGTAGATGTTTGAATAGATCACTGCTGCAGCAGCCTAAGCTATATGGGTTATATCCTGCATAGGATGTAACAGCCAGCAGGATGGAAAGTAGAAAGTTGGGGATAGGGTTGTTGATAGAGGGTAGAAAGGAGCAATGCAGGCAGAAAGAGTAGTGATGACCTTTTGGGCCAGTGTTTTTGTTGTAGATGGGTTAAATACATTTCAGAGATAAAGGATAATAGGGAGGTTATGAAGGACGGATGCAGATAATTGAACTGTTGTAACATATGAAATTAAAGGTGTGGGAAGCAGAGAATCTTTGGAATCATGGCCCTAATATAGTACTGAAATAGTGTAGGGGGGATAATAAGCTAGCGGTGTTGTCAGGACAGGTTTTTGGTCAACTGACGCCCTAGGAAAAAGGTCTCCACAGTGCTCCCACCAACACCACCCTGGGCCCCCATCCTGGTCTACCTACACCATCCAGATTACTGGAAAAGCTCCCCTGATAGAGCAGTGCCCTAGGAAGCTGCCTAGTTGGCCTATGCCTAAGGCCAGCTATGGGTCTTGTCTTGTAAGAGATGGAGGCAGAATGTAGAGCAGGTGAAGCATGAGTTGTGTAAGTAGGTGTCACTGAGGAAAAGGATGGGTAAATCTGAGTGATATGGGGCTAATGGATAAAATAACGATGAATGGGCGGCCACAGTGGTGCAGCAGTTAGTGTTGCCATCTCACAGTAAGAGGTTCTCTGGTTCAATTCTCGGCTGGGGTGCCTTCTATGCAGAGTCTGCATGTCCTCCCTGTGGTCGCGTGGGTTTCCTCCGGGTGCCCCGGTTTCCTCCCACATCCCAAAGACATGCTGTACGGGGATTGGACACTCTAAATTGGTCCTAGGTGTGAGTGTCTTCTGTGGAAGGTTGGGCACCGGGCTGGCAACTGGACACCGTAAAACTCCACTGCCAATCATGAGCAGACAGGTGATCTGCTGTGGTGACCCCTAACCGGGGAAAAAGCTGAAAGAAGAAGAAGCGAATAAAATAACGATGAAAAGGACAGACATCCAAGATGGCTGCACACCGATCAACAGACTGAGTTCATTTCTCCCCGCGTAAAAACAGAAACTGTGAAAAAAGGGACCCCAAAACTGTCAGTATGAGTAAACATCAGTCCCTTGTTAGTAATTACACTTCTTGGAGGCTAGCAAAGAGAAAGAACCTGTAAGAAAATCAACTGCAAAGAAAGAGAAGAAAGAGAAGAAAACTCTGGCTGGGAAGAATCCTGCAGACATTCAGCAAAAAGCAGTGAAATTCAGCTTTCATACAGGAAATGACTTCAAGAAATTTAGAGGAAAAAATAAATCAAGTGTACTGAAATGTGTTAGAATAAGTGAAACACTGAAGAAATAGCGGAACTGAAATAATAAAAGATTGGAAAAGTAGAAGTTGTTTTAACTAGCTATTCAGCTGAACTAATGAAACTACAAACATGAGAGGATGAAATGAAGCAAAGCCTAGCTGAGTATGAGGCGCTTTTTATCATTTTCTGCAGATTACAATCCACACACACACACACACACACACACACACACACACACACACACACACACACACACACACACTTGTCAAATTGTATCACGTTAACTAAAACATAAACTCAAATAATAATGAAAAAAATAGCCATATATTCTAGTCATACCCTTGGCATAGTATATGGTAAGGGGTGTTTGATTAAATTAGTTTGCATGTGAATTATTCTAAGCTTGCTTTAATCACTCTGAGTTAACCGTTCTTGGTCTTGGACAAGGGAAGTGAATAATGGATAGTGCTATCTGAGGTGAAATGGCCATATTCATTTTGAGAAGCTAAATATACTGTTGACTGACTTAATTTTTAAAGTTTAAGATTTTAATCTGAAGTTTAAAATTATTTATTCATCGGTGTATTTGTGGATTTGAATTTGTTAACCAAAATGTAATGTACTAATCACAAAGTAGTGATTTTTAGGCCTTAGCAGGGTGCAGTCTCTTGTGAAAAAAAATACTTTGATGTTTTTTTTTGACTGGTTAGGGAGTGGTTAGGTATGTTCTTGTATGAGGTGAGGTATGTTTCTTAACGTCTATGGACTTTAGCTTAGTTGACAATTCTGACATAGTGGAAAGGACAATTTATCAAAATCTTTATAGTTTTTTTTTTTAAGAATGCTTAGTTTTGCTGGCAACTGACAAATGATAGTTTATTTATCATTTAGGCTTAGTAGGTTTCATAAAAGGAGAATTTCAAAACTTCTGACCTTTATTCCAGTTGAGGCAAGTGTTATAAGATACTGTCTGTTTGCTTGGGCAGTGGACACACTTTTTTGTAGAGGGTATCTAATCAGCTTAATTGAGGAAGGCAGCTGCTAGGCATGCTTATTAAACAGCTGCTGGACATTACAGGTAAGTGTATATTTTTATGTTTCAGAGATTCTTATTCAAGCTTTGAATTAATAATGGTGGATGTAATTGACATAATAAGTAAGCAGGAATGATGTATTTATTGCACTTTTTGTTAACATATGTTATATTTGTGAGGTTATGCTTTGACTCTGAGTTTTATTTTTACAGTTTGCCAGTTTTTACTGCACTTAGTGTGGGCAGTTTTTATTTCAGGTGTATATTTTGGCTATGTTAGGGAGGGTAGTTTCTTTCTAATAAGTTGGATTTGTCTTAAGCTTTGTGCTTATTTGATAGCCAGTCATTCTGTTTTACTTTTCATGAAGCTTGGACAAGCATTTGCTCATTTCAGAAGTGATATAAGATTTTACATTTGTGTTTGTCCTGTGTTATATGTATGTCTGGGTATGTATAAATAAGTGTGTATTTGTGTGTGTTAATGTTGCCACCAGAATGTCTTTTGTTGAATTGTAGTTTATTGTGGTGATGTTTATCATATTAAACCATTTAATGTATATTATCAAATTTTAAAGGGAAAGTGTTAAAGATCCAAAGTTTAGGAAATACTGCTTTTTTGTAGCAGTGCATAGTCCTTTTACTAAAAAATGCATATGTTTTACATTTCTTCTTTAACTTCAAGGCAGTGGAGTCTTGTGGTGATTTATGCCTTGCCAGTACCCACCCTTTTGCTGCACCCCTTTTTCTAAGAAGATTACACTAGCCCAGGGTGAATTTATGGGTGCCCATTCAATCACCTAGGACTTATTTCAAAAATGATATATGTCACACTGTTTAACTGGCAGGAGGCAGTCTGTCTCAGAGGTGGAGGAAGTGATGTGTGATGAATCTGTCTCTCCATCACGTTTTATTTAACTGTTGGTGAAGATTTAGGTACCTTCTTCTGGCATTTGTGGAACTAGTAAGCTTGTGGAGATACAAAAGATCTAGGACAACTGTATCTCTCATGCCACAGAGAGAAGGCATTAATCTTCCCTCAAGAGTCTAATAAAGAGGCAGTGCTTCCAGTCTGTCTCAGGAACTCGGGTTCATTATGGCAGTGATCTTAGGAACTTCTGGGTTTCTCTATAGTTGTTTGATATGTCTGGTGAGGCACATCCTGAAAAGGGCATTGTACTTAATTGGCCTAATAAAGGCTGAATGTAAAGTGACACTGCCCTCTTTAGATCTGAATGATATTCTCCTGGCCATTAGCTGCACTAATTAGAAGGATTTTGCGACAACTGTATTTCACCTGATGATTGAATGAAAGGGAATTTTCATTCCAAGATTCAAGGCCCCTAACAAAATTTTCATTTTGAAGTAGGGTATTGTCTGTGCTGTAGGCTGATAAAAAGGGTTGTCTACTAAATCAGATAATAGTACACTTTTCTGCATTTAATCTGAGCCCGTTTTCAGCACACTAGTTATTAATAAAAGGTAGGGGAATCGGGGGTGGGGGTGGAAATTACAGTAACTCACCGGTTGCAGTCATCTGCAAACTTAGTTAGCCAGAGATCCTTGTTTACTGCCTATAGATGAAAAAAAGTAAGTCCCAAAAATGGTGCTCAAAAACTGAGCTCTCAGGTTAGGACTTACTGCCTTCATGCTTCCTATAAGACAATTGTCACTGGCACTTTGAGGATTCTGTGTTTTAGCCAGTCTGCTATCCATCGTACCATAATTGCCATGTTCATCCTCAACCCCCTTTTTCCCCAGTTTCTACATGGGCTCAGGGTATTTTGTTAACCATCACCACCTCTCTCCATTCATTACCACACTCTTGCCTTCTTCAATACTCATGCCTGACTGTCACAGATTTTCTCTGACACAATCCAAGCATCTCTTTGCTGGATGCCCTCATTCCCTGTTACCTTCTTTCTGTCTGCCCCAAATCTTCTTCACCAGATTGTATTCTGCTTTTCTGCATGTGTCTGAACCACTGAAATCTGTTCTCTTTGATCTTTCCTGCATTTGGAGCTACTTTGGCTTCTGCTCTTATGTCTTCATTTCTTTGTCTTTATCATATCTGCTGTGACCTCATGTGAGGCTGCTGCTTTCCCTGACTTCATTTTCCTTAGTGCTGTTCTTACGTCTTCTAGGGTGGGCTCCTCTTCTCTCATTGCAAACTGTGTCTAGGGCAGTACAGCTTCTGTGGGTTTTTCTTCATTCAGAAGGTGCTGAAAGTACTCCTTCCATCTTCCTTTGATGGCCTGTTGACTGGTGAGCAGGTTGTTACTGGCATCCCTAATGAAAGGTGTCTGACTCATAGGTCTCAACCTCTTAAGGGGCCAGTGTGGAACACAGACCTTAGCAATGTGTGACAAGCAGTCAAAATGTGGAACACGCATTTTTGCACTACGCGAAAACCCACCATTTCCATGGGACCTGGTTGAAGTGTGCTTTCTGCCAGAAGTACTAAGTTAGTGAATACCGTACATTTTTAAAATTCAATAGGACACATGTCAAATAAAACAAAGTCAGCAGAAACCATTGATAAAATAAAACCTACTCAGTGGCTGGTGCCAGGTCTGCTGTACCAATTCACTATGAATAGTATTAGACAAGGGTCACACTCTGCAGAAAACAATAATGTTAAATCTGCCAGTGAATATCTTGTTGAGATCCAATGGCAGGAAATTCCCCAATTATATTAACAGAGCATCGATTCCATTTGGACAATGATTGCCTAGTGTTTCTTATACTGCTGCCTCTCGTACCACTCATCTGTCCAGATTTTTACCTCATATTTTCATCTGCTCCTTATAAAATTTGTGGTTTTCTGGCTAATCATTGAGGATTGAAGTCAGTAAATAATATTAAATAATGACAGGCATTTCAGTTTCAGACTTCGTATCCTTCAGAAAAATACACAATAATGCAAAACCTGTTATTCTAACAACTTTCTAAGTTTATAGGAGCAATATTTAAAATCTGTCCCTATTTTTGGCCTTTGTCTCCCCGTTGTGGTATTTGTACCATTAACTTGAAATAGTGACAGAATAAGATAATGTAAAGTCACATGCATTTTCAAGTAAACTAAGTCAATATATTTACACTTAGTCATTATTTCCTCAATGTAACCAACCATTTTGTCTCCCCAAATGGCAAGTTGGCAAGTTTTAGGAAGGACAGAACAACATTCTGATCTAAAATCACGGACAGCTGAGAAGCATGAGTAACATACTATGTTGTGAGCTTCCTATTTGAAGCTGATTATTGTCGCTAAGTGGTATATATTTTACCAAGGTGTCTCACGTTAATCAAAAACAATCAAGAGGAATGACTATTCCTCTTCAAGATATATTTGACATTAGGAAGAAAATCAGAAAATCTAGCAAAAACTCATGTAGATGTCCACAGAATGTACGAGACTTCCACCAGAAAACCTACACTTTTAAGAAAATACCACTGGCTGCCAACACCTGCGGTGCAGCGATTTCCACATTCTAGTTTTCATTACATAATTTGCGGAGAGGCTGCACGTATGACTGATACTGTTATTTCTACCAAGAATGCAGAACTGGAATGCAGTTGGCTGTAGGCAAGTACGGAAAAGCAATCATCCAATAGGTAGCATTTTTTTTTAATTAACGTCCATACAGACCTATTGCTGGTGACGTGACTCCTTCCTCATTTGGATGTGGATGTCAAAACACAAAGCGGAGCAATGGCTGCTCATTACGGAACAGCGGAATATTTGGCTTAATCAATCGCAAATGCTGAGCATTCCGCACAATCCTTAGCACTTGGCTGCTCAGGTATGACCACCTTCTTTATCTTTCTGACTTTGTCTTGCAACCTGATATAGTTTCTTTGTGCCATTTACTGAGTCACTTTCCAGAAGCTGGTAGAGTGCTTCCGATGCCCTGTTCTTTGCTACTGCAACTCTTTTCTTAGCTTCAATGCTAGCCAACAGTAGTCCTTCCTAGCCTGGTCCATCTTTTCTGTCTTCCACTTTTTCCTGAACTCCTTTCTTTTGATGACTTTTTGGACTTCTGCATTCCACCACCAGCTTTCTTTATGAAAAGAGAAAGCCCTCTACCTTGGAATTACTATGCCTATATGATTCATTTTGATACCTTTGTGCACTTTGTTTCCGAAAGTTATACTGAAGTAGGAGGAGTTATGATGTTAGGTGTACGAATTTTGCTGTCCAGATTTTTGGTTATATGTATCTGCTTTCCAAGAACCTTTGTCTATATTTTTGATGTCTGCAGGTTGAGAGGTATGATGACCTTATTTACATTAACAATACATGGAGTATCTGTAGGTTATTTCCACAGTATAAGACTAGATATGATGAAGTTCTGGAGGAATATAGATAACTTTCCACCAGCCATGGGGGAGTTTCAAAGTAGAGGATTAGAATGAGTAGTAGGCATTGAGATGATGCAGGAAGGGTGCCTTCTTAGCACATAGGATATCATCATATGACTCCTAGCTAATATGCAAATGTGACACACTCACTTTAAATTACTTTTATTCCCTGTCAAATGGTGTGAAAAGTCTGAATGTGAAAACAAGTGATACTGATACTGGCACACAATGTTTTAATAGCCACTAAGCAAGCAAGAATAATCCACAACAAGCCCACTTCCCGGCTACACATCCGATTCCACCTACTCTGCAGTAGGGATCCTGCCTATAGTGGCTTAATTATGAGTAAATTCCTCAGCTCTGTGAATACCTGCAGTTACTTCAGAGTGTTCAACTCTTGAGTGTAGAACAAATGAAACACATTCTATCCAGAATTACCCCATCTGTTTACTATATTTGTTTACTGTACCACAATATATTAGATATCAGAAGATACAGTTTAGTGTTAACTATCAGTATGAACATTGCATTAGAGGTCATGCATACACATTTACAGTATCTATTTATCAGCTGAATGTATATTGCTGTCTTTTCACACATAATTCAGAGCATCTTAAGGTGATGTTTACACACCTCCAGTAACCAGTGTTCCACTTTCTCACACCAACCCCTGTAGTTGACTTACTAGACTGCGCCCCCCCTTTCCCATATTCCTAGATCTGCCACTGGTTTCAGAATCACAACTGAAGTGCTTCTGAATCCTTCATACAGCGCTGATCCAATTTTGCATCTTTTCAGCCATAATCTGAAGCACAAGGATAAATGGATCCACTGTGGGCACTTGAAGCCCAGCCTATGGAAAGCAAATCAAATGAGACAAACCTTTTAAAGAAGTAAACCAATGAAAGTGCAGGTGACATTTATAACTTGTACCCATCTAGCATCCCCCTTACTTATGTATAACAATTCCAAGAGCACACAAATATATGAAACGGAGAAAGCACTTGTAAGGGTAAAATAATGTCTCTCACAACTGCAGTTTTGCAGAACAGATGATAAATGAAAAAAGTATATTGAATTTTGTGGAAATGGAAACAGGGAGCTAGCATTCATGCAGTTACTTCTTAGTAAGTAGTAGCTATCCCAGGGTAAATACAATATCAGTGCATATGGATAGCCTTGTGTAGATGAGTGCTTCTGGTGCTTCTGCTGCCACCTTTTTATGTAAGAAACCTGTTTTTCCCAAATGATTTTACATGTGCTTAACTTGCCATTATTAAGCAGTTATTAAAATTTATGAACTTCTGGACATATCCAAATGCTCATTCCAAAAGAAATAATTAGTTTCCTTATGTGAAACATGTGACAGTTATCTTAGCTGGTGATTTTACATGCAGACACACACGCACACACACACACACACACACACACACACACACACACACACACACACACACACACACATTTATGTAAATGTTTATATATATATATATATATATATATATATATATATATGGATCTACTTCATAATGTCGAAATTTTAGAATGCCGACAACCATATGACCGACACCATCTCGACATTATGAATAAATTCACAAAAAAGGAAATAAAATTTCCTTTAAAGTACTAGCAGGGGGGGCTCTACCCCCCCCCCCGTAACTTTAAAATACCAACTCCGAGATCGCACTACAGTGCAGGAATGGAAATCTTTCCATTCTGCACTATAGTGAGATGCTGGTTTCCCATTGTCAGCAATCTGAATGTCGATCATATGGTGTCGGCCATATGGTTGTCGACATTCTGGACTGTCGGCAATGTAATGTAGACATGTATATATATATATATATATATATATATATATATATATATATATATGTATATATGGGTACACTTCACATAATCGAATTACTGAAATCTCGAATTTCGTATGGTCGAGACCATACGATCGAGATTTCAGTAAATTGAATATGTGTAGTGTTGAAAAATAAAAGTTTACTTACCTTAATACATTGTGTACACACAGAGGCAAGGATTCTTGTACGCTCTGTGTGTACGTAATGTTTTTTTTTTTTGTGTGGTGTTGACAGGAAATGAGAAATCTCCCATTTTGCGCTTCCGCATACAGCGCAAGACGGGAGATTTCCCATTTCCCCACTGTAGCGCGATCTTGGAGTTGGTATATTTAAGTAGGGGGGGTGTGCGAAGTTTGTCTTTTTTTTTTGGTTTCATTTCAGAAGTTCGAGTTTACAAAACTCGATGTTTTGGTTTCGGTTATTTGAAGTTCGAGATTTTGTAAATTCGAGCTTCTGAAGTGAATCCGTATATATATATATATATATATATATATATATATATATATATAGACAGAGAGATAGAGAGAAAGAGATATTAGCATTCTGAATTTGGAGAAATGTGTAATGTTCCTTTAAGCAGAATATTCTCATAGAGCTATGGTCAGAAAATGTCTGTATTAGCTAATTAACATGACACAAATTGAGAGTTACTCTTGTATATACATGCAGTTAGCACAGTTGCCATAATGGTTAAGGTCTCCCATGCCCAAGGGACAAGGTTCAAGTCTGACCTTTGGCCAGTGCCTGTATAGAGTTTACGTGTTCTCCCTGTATCTCAGTGGGGTTCTTACCACCTCAAGCAAAGCAATCTGACTTTTTCCACCTGTAACTCACCCACAAATGAAGTTGTAGGCAGCAACACATACTCTAGATGGTGCCTAATGGGGGAAAGTTGTATAGATCAATTACCTTGGGCATCAAACTGTGATGTACAGTTTCCCCTAGGTAGGTGAACATGGATCACAGACTGTGCACCATGTCAGGGCTAGCCACTCGACTGGCTGTAGGTGATCGAATTGATGCCACCAGAAATGGGGCATAGGCATTTGCTGTTGATAAGCAGGTTTGCTGTTGATAAGCAGGTTGAGGGCCTACTCTGACCTATGCCATGGACCTATGCTAATAAAACCCAGCAGCCCTGGGTCAATAAGGTAATGGCTGGCCAGCATCCAGTTTCCCAGTTACCTAGTCTGGGTAGCTTTATTGAGCAACTGCTTGAGCTAAGAATTGTTTCACTCTGGTCACTGACAAATGTGGATGACATGATGTCAAGGAGGGAGAGTGGACATCCTCTGAATCCAGGAGCCAAGATGGTAGGGCAGTGATGCAAAGCCACTTGTCACGGGATTCACAGTTCACTATTCAGGGTAAGGACAGAATAGAAATGGTGTAGCAATTGTGGTGAGGGAGAGTTTCTAAGAAAAATGAAGCCAGGGAAGCACCAGGTATGTCATCAGAATTAGTGGCAGTCTCATGACAATTGGACTCCAGTGTAAGGACAGGGCACTATTCATAATCTCAGCCTGTGCCCTGCAAGGTTGTGATAGTGAGGAAAAAGAGTTGTAGGACCTTCTAGGTAAATATGTACAATATGAGTTTATATTGATAATGGGGATCTGAAACCTGAATGCACATATTAGGACAGACAGAACAGGATATGAGGACTGCCCATTTTCCAGGCAAATGGCTTGATGGTGGTCAATCTTACCTCTCAACCTGTTAGCACAAAAAGTCTGGACAACACCTAAAATAATGGAGGAGGCAAAGGAAGAAGAATAGGGGCACATTTTAAATATTGCTTTTATAAACTTAGATGGTTGCTAGAATAACAGGCTTTGTACTAGTTCTGAATTATATGAAGACTGAAAATCAAATATATGTCATTATTTAGTGATTTCAATCCTCATTGATTTGCCAGAAAACCACAAATTTTATGAGGAACAGACCAGAAATAGGAGGCAAAAATCTGTAGATTCTGCAATAATCTGGATAGTTGAGAAGTATGTGGCAAACACATGGTCCAGCAAGATAGAAACTTGCGAGATCACATACAAGAGTGGCCAACATGCAACTCAAACAGACTTCCTCATAGTAAGAAAAGGGCAGAGGGGTGGAACAAGTGATTGCAAAGCCATTCCAAGTGTAATAGTCAGCCCACAGTGTAAACCACTGGTTGCTACAATCAGCTGCAGGCAATGGTCAGAGAAGGCTCAAAGGTAAACAGAGACTAAGCTGAAGATCTAGAAAGTGACTGGAGAGGAAGCACAAGAGTTCAAGGAAATATATAGGGCTTTAATACCTCAGGAAAAGGAGTTAATATGTGGAGATGAAGAAGAATGGCAGCACCTCAAAACAGAATGTGTGAGGAGTATAGGACAGGAATTCAGCTGAGCCAGGTAGGGAAATAAGCCACATAAGTAAAGCTGATGGTGGAATGCAAAAGTCCAGAAAGCTGTCAAAAAAAGAAGGAGTGCAGGGAGATAGAAAAGATGGACCGGCCTAAGACGGAATTCTGGCTGACTAACAAATTGGCTAAGAGGGCAGTTGCAGTGGCAATGAACAGCACATCAGCAGCTCTCTACCTGTTATTGGAAAGGGACTCAGCAGATAGTACAAAGAAATGTTATCAATTTGCAAGGAAAAGAGGGAAAGATTAAGTAGATGGTCATCAGGCACTCTTCATAAGGGATGCCAGCAACGACCTGCTAACCAGTTCAAGAACATCAAAGGCAGATGGAAGGAGTACTTCCAATAGATTCTAAATGAAGAAAACCCCAGAGAAGTTGTACTTCCACATACACAGACTATGATGAAAGAAGATGAAGATGAATCCACCACAGAAGACATAAGAACAACACTAAGAAAAATGAAGTCAGGGAGGGCAGTAGGCTCAGATGAAGTCATGACAGATATGATCAAGGTGTTGGGAGAGTTAGGGGAGAAATGGCTCCAGAGAGTACTCATAGCAGTATGGAGATAAAGGTGTATCCCAGATGACTGGAAATCAAGCATTCTAGTGGCAGTATACAAGAACAAAGGGGATATTCACAACTGTGGGCAGTATACTGATAGATGAATAGACAGAGTAGTAGAAAGAAAGATGGAAGATGAACAGCATGAAGTCAGATTAGGAAGCAGTACAACTGACCTGATCATGTGCGTGCATTTGACTGTTTCTGTGTGCATGCACATGCATAGATGTGTGTGTGTGTGTGTGTGTGTGTGTGTGTGTGTGTGTGTGTGTGTGTGTGTGTGTGTGTTTGTGTCTGTTTAACCTCATATCTTTTCCACTGAAAATGTTGTACTTTTTTTATGGACGTGTGTACATTCATGTTTTTATGAATGTGGGTTTATGGCTGTATCCTATCAATAACCTCATCATTGTGGGAGTTGTTAGCCTAGGTTAACTCACTTTGCTGCCCCAATTCATGACATGAGTAAACTTTTATAATGATACCTTCATTACTATTCTGTGATTACTCTGGAGGATGTTTGAAAGGCTCTACTTTGATTAGGTAAAAGCAAGCTAGGCCTTAGCCAAAAAAGCCATTGGCAAAATGGCCCGAATCATATTTTTTCCTGTTCAGAAGAATCATATCTCCCACTCACTATGTAGTAGGCTATACATCCTGACCCTCTTTTTAGTATAATTAACTCTGAGTTTGCTTTTCCTTGGAGTAGAGAAAAAAAAAAAGGGTTTTGAAGACAGTCATCATTTCTGACATGCATTAACAGATTTTCATTGGCAAGTTAACCTACTCCCTTTCTGAAAAATGGTCTTAGTAGCTAACAGCTATATTATTCCTTATTTACTTTTTACTTTTTTTCTCTTTCTAATGCACTATGATTATTTAATACAGGTAATTTCTTTCAGCTTTAACTTATTCAACATTACCAATACCTACCTATTTAACATGACTTCTGTCGTGTTTTTCAGATCAGAAAGCCATCATTTCATTTTGGGTCATCTTCCATGGTATTCTGTTTTTAAAATACAAAGGCATCTGCCTCTGTTTTGGTCTTACAGACAAATGTGTGCTTAATTAACATTCCTTGAACAAGTGAGACTGCATTGTGTCTTTGACTTGCAAATACCTGCACTCTAGTTAATCAGATTACAGCTAGTAAAGAAAAGTGCATTACATTATAATGCAACTGCTTGGGAATGACAATATTTGTAAAGTATGCAATCCAAGCTGCTTAATATTGATGTGGAACATCATAAAGATAGGTATAATTATAGCACCACTGCTAAGCATTCCTTTCTTTCACAAAAGGATAGAGATAAAATTGTTTGCAGCGCTGAATAATTTTAGAGAAGAAATGTAATCATTCAGTGTGTTTTTTCCATTAGCAATATTAGGAATCAGAGTGGTAGAGAATGCCTCTTTAATTGTCAGAAGCACTTGGGCAAAATCCTAAAAAATGAATATAGACTGTCCTTAGTTAGATACGTGTCAGACACTGCATGGCATCTGTAATCCTAGTTTAATGGGGTTGATGAAAAGCACAATAAAAATGGCCCCATCTGTTCAGATGAATAAACTGTTTTGCAATAGAAGACGTCACAAAGTAAAATGGGTAAATTCCTTAAGGCCACCTGGGAAGTCACATGGCTTCAGTAGTCCCTGGGTTCATGAGCTTATGTCAGAATAACAGGCTCAGAAAGAGCATAAGTAAGCCAATTTACTCTAAGCATAAATGGCATTTTTGTTATTCAGTGTCCAAGTTACAATGAGCACAATGACAGGCTGCCAAAACACATTTTCTTTTTCACCACAGAACTGGAATGTAGTGTGTTAATATTCACCACACCACTCCTTTTCATAATTTACAACAACGAGATGCTGATAGGTTATTTAACATTTATGAAGCTCAGATGTATTCTGAAATCCCTGATTATCCTTACAAATGAAAAAGCTAAATTATTCAGCTCAGCTCTTTGTATAATCCCATTGCAGGTGTACACTTTGTAAAGATATGGATCACAGGGAAACTGCCCAGTAGCTATGCATTTCTTAGGAACTGGTTTTCAAAATGTTCTGTCAAAAGAATTATATAAGCTCTGTTTTTATGTACAGGAAAATTTGATAAACTTCTTTGTATTAAACACAATGTAATTCAAGACAGAATTGCCTGAAAGTACACATACAAACACTGACAGGCTCATATTTTAAGGAAATCTAGCACACTGACAGTGCAGTGGTTATATAGCTTAGAGCTTGCAGTTTGCTATATATTTGCATGCCCACCCACCACCACCTTTTTGTATAACCCACAGCATGACAGGCAATCAGTAGCCCACCCAGAAAACATGTACCTCATTAGAATCTGTCTACAATGCATGCAAACAAGCGAATTACAAGCAGGAATCATAGAAGAAATATAACAGAAATTAAGGCAAACTTAAAAACTGAGTGAGGTGCAACTTTTTACATAGGGAAATTAAAGTTATAAACACTAAATGTGGCCCTAGTCCTGTAACATAAATTCTCTGGGATGTTAACACAGGAGTCTGGATGATACAATCTTTTTATCCCTCAGTGCTTATTTACTAAATATTCCTTCAAATAAGAAATAAAATATAAGCATATTGATCATGCATATGCATTATTACTTCTAGCTATGCCTCCAAAGTAATCACAATCTAAGCATTAAGGCATGCCAGGTTGCGGATTCCTGATTAATTAGCTGCATTTCTTACTTTTGGATTTGCTATCTGAGTATACTGAAGCATTAATGGACATGGTTTAAGTGTTCTACAGTTCGAACAGAACTATCCCAAAATTGCACCCAAGGAAACTTAGTACAGAGATCTGCAGGACTCTCTATTCTGACTATACCTTGGGTCAACATGTAATTAAAATTTTAATCTGCTCAGAACTGATGCAACTAGTTTCAATGACTTGCTGATATGGGCTTATGGGCCAGTCCACCCACCTGGTTAACAAAGTAAATCGACCAAGCAACCAAGCAATACAAATGTTATCACCCTCCCAGGTGCAGATTGATCATGTACAGGTGTCAAATGTGTCTTGCTTACAGTAATCATTAATGAGGATGAACCAGCCAAAAAACTAACACTGAGAGAAAAAATGGTCACCTGACTTACTGAGGAGGAGGTGTTAATCACAGTGGGAGAATATGGCCACTGTTATACTGTGAAGCTGTGGTCAATGCATGTACTTTCAGAAATAGTTTGGCATTATATAGAATATAAAACACTAAAGTCTAAATGTCTAAATACTAGGCATTTGGATTCATTTTCCAATAGTGACACTGCAGCGCAGCATGGGAGTGGAATGGTGGGCAGCACTACTGAATGTGTTGTCCATCAAATGAGACTTTAAACCAGGCACCTGTCTGCCTGAGTTGATGATAGCTTAGGTGGATGTAAAATATACCCTGGTAGTTATCAGAGTAGAGGAATTTCACAAGTGTTCTGGCCAAATTTCCCTAGTCAGTATGAATACCTCCTCAGGTCTCCCACGAAAATAGGTCACTAGCCTAATGGAACTAACTTAGTCAGTAATGCATAAAATAAACATCAACAAATAAATCAAGTTGTATCGGATTCTTTATGATATAAAATACAAGACAGCTGATGTCATACTGATAAGGGACACCAGATAAGATCAGTAATCCATCTTGGAACCAAGTTTGGTTTTCTGGACATAGTTACAAAAGCAGGGAGAAGAATTTTAAGTTTTTCTAGTGATCAGTGCAGAATGTAGGATGTAAGACCAGCGTGGATGTGTAGTTCATAGTGCTACTGAGGCAGATGTCTTTATCCAGGCAACAACAGCACTATATGTATACTGTACATTTCAGCAATTCCATTTATAAAGATGAAGTTGCAGCCCGAGACTATCTCAGACTTTTAGGGTGCAAGACAGCATGAGTTTTAATGGTCCCCTTTGCATACTTTTACAAGAAGAAACATAAGTGGTGTATGAAAAACAGATGGTGAAATTACCTACAGCACCCGGTGGCCAGGATTACCCTGCAGCCATACATAAAGAAAGATATTCCATGGTGGACCCAGCAATGAGTCCTGAACAGTGTCATGCCCTTCTGGCCTCTACAATCAGGCATACCTCTTAATCTCTTAGCGCAAGAGATCTGGACAAAGCCATCAATATAAGTGGGACAAAGGCCCAAAAATAGGGACAATTTTAAAATATTGTTCTTACAGACTTAGAAAGTTGATAAAATAACAGATTTTGAATCAGCATGAATTTTCTGAAGGGTATGAAGTCTTAAACTCAAATGTTGTTGTCTTTCGGCTTTTTCCCGGTTAGGGGTTGCCACAGCGGAACTCCGGTCCGCTAATGATTGGCAGTAGATTTTGACGAATGCTGAGGTGCCAGCTCGATGTTCAACCTTCAATGAAGGCACACCCATTTACGCATTTCTTTCGAACGCCCACCCAACAGCGGGGAGGACATGCAGACTCCACACAAAAGGCACTCCCCACACTCCAGCCAAGAATCAAACGGGAGAACCTCTTACTGTGAGGCAACAATGCTACTGCTGCACCACCGTGGATGTAAGTCTTAAACTCAAATGTGTGTCATTATTTTCTAACTGAAATCTTTAATGATTTGACACTAATTTGCCAGAAATCCACAATTTTATGAAAAACATTCCAAAAATAGGAGGCAAAAATCAGGACAGTCTGCAAAAATCTGTACAGTTGAGAGGTAGGAAGCACTGACCCTTGCAACACACTCCTTGTACATGGGGAGGTATATGGGAATCTCTAGGTGTAAGAGGCCCTGGGGGCAGAATGTGACAAAGACACATCAGTATAAGGAAAATGATAGCACCCATCCTTGTCATAAAAGCCTTTTCCCTACTATGAAAAGGGAGTGCTGCAAGTAAAGGCAGACAACATTGCAATCGTATGCTACATAAACAAGAAGAGAGTAACTCACTCTTGCTTGCTGTGTAAGGTGTCCATACAGGCCTGGAAGACAGCATTACAGTTAGAGATTTCCCTGATGGTCATTATGTATATCCTTTCAATACAGAATGTGATAATGGACTGAGCAGATCACAGACTGATCCTCACAAATGTTACACAGGTAAACTTTCCTTGGCTTTGCCAGCAGATGGATTGTACATGAGATCTGAAGAGGCAGCTAGACAGTTTTGCTGAAGACTATTGCTTTTTACTATGAAATTTGACCTGTGGCAGGCCTTCCTCCATTCTATTTCCCCTTTCTCTTTTTCTACTCTGTCTAATTTCTCTAGATGTAACTCTTCTCTCATTACCTACTGTCTCTCTACAATATATCTGGCTATTACCTGACAAGAAGTCTTTTATATGCCCTTTACTGCATTACACTTCTATACCTATTGTGCTATAATACTGTTATGCAACTGTATATAAATGTGACTTATTTTTAAAATTGATCTACTGTGAATCTGTTTTTGTATTGTAATTGTCAAAAATGATCAAAGCAATTGTAAATATGTAGGATTATCACCTACTTATGCTATTATTTATTAATACGTTTATTCTTTATTATGTTATCCTACTAGGAAAATTATTTTCACTTTTTTTTTACAATTTGTGTACATTGTCTTTTTCATATTGGTTTGTGGAGTCATCATATCCACCCCCCCCCCCCGTTCCTTCACTGAAAAGGAGTTTGGTTTTCTTGACCCAGTCTGATTGTCCATAAAACAAACATAAATAAGTAAACATACAAAAACAAGGCTAGCAACTTCAGGAACCTGGAAGACAGATGGCTTCTCTCTGAGTATGGCAGGTGAGTTTCTGTACACCCCCCCATGTCCTTGATCCCCAGAGTACTGACAAAAGTAAAAGGTGAGGGGCTGAAAATGATTCTCTTAGCCCTAGACAACACTGGTTCCCTCTCCTGTACAATCTGCAAGAGGAACACACAAAGATTTGCCTCAACAAGTGGATTTCCTGACACAAGAGTCCCTGTTGCACCTCACCTCAGCATGCCGAGGCTGATAGACTGGCTATTCTTAAATCTGACAGGCACCAGACGCAGGAGGTTCACACCGCAGGGGACAGTTTGCTGCTTGGGCCTGCAAGTTGATTGTGCAGGTGGGCGCTTTTGTCACAGATGCTTGCAGACTATGTCGGATGAGAACAGAAAATGAAGTTACTAAAAAGGGTTGGAGGCTGGCATAATGGTTAAGATGTTTATCTTACGGACACAAGGTGCAGAGTTTGATATTCACATAGGGTAAGTGGCTAGGCTTTAAATGGTCCACATGGGTTATTAGCCTAGTACTAATTTATGAACCTATGAACCTAAAAGGTGCACCAGATCTTGTTTACTACTGGGATAGTCAGCCTGTATAATTAAAAGAAATATAAAAGTAGCACTCACCTCAGTGCAACTCCAGTATAGTTAGGACTGATTGCTTCTGCTCTAGGCTGTGACCTTGCACTTCTCTGCTGCTCCATCAAAGGGGTTATCTGAGGTAGTATGTAGATGAAGTGCAGCTGTGGAGATGGTCACTAAGAAGAAGGAGTGGTTGCTATGGCAGGAATGGGACTGGGCAGGGCAAAGATGCAGAAAGTTTAAGTTACACTAAGGAGTGGCTGGTTCATGTACCGAGACAAAAAGCCAGCACGATTGTCCATGTACTGATAATTCAGAATTACTGCACAAATTTATTAAGATCCTTTGAATATAATAACATATGCTAGCACTCATTTTCCTCGCTTCAGTATGCTTATTATGAGATGAGAAGCAAACACCCATTTTATAGGCTACCATTTCCATAAACAGTCCTGAAAAAGTATTTGGTGATGCAACAGAAGCATATGACTTTTGGTTAGAAAGAATAGTGGTCAATTCTCTCTGCAGCAAAACAGAAATAATAGCAAATAGTTATGGTTTTGGACTTCTGAAATATTATCTCCCGATGTATGTTCAGACTAATACTAGTGAAATTATTATATCAACAGAATAATTAAATGCCAATGCAACTGAGTGAATAACCTTTTAATATAACATTACATCTAGTGTATTTTTAAGTAATGCGTTCTGTAAACAGCAATAGGAATGACAAGTGGGAACACTTCATAGGTCTAAACATTAGAAAAAAGTATGTAACTAATTCTATGCAATTTTATTTTCAAATGAGCACAGCTGATCTTTTCAAATGTGTAAAAAGAGATAACTTGGAAAAAAGGAAAACAAATATCAATTATCCTTTATATATCTTATATGAAGTTATATATTTAATTGATCAGAATTTAGCAACAGATTATATAATTAGGTATCATGTTATGTAAAGCAGATAAGAAATTAAAATGGGGGTTTGTCAGGTTGCATTTGGAGAAAGAAAAGTTCCCAAGGTAGGAGACTCAATGCATGTATGGGCACCTGATTCAAGAAAACTTTTTATGCCCCTCATTAACAGGCTGAGACTTTGAGGACAACTGGACAGTGAAGTATAGATCAGGGGGCTGAAGCCCAAATGCCCTCAAATCTGTGAGGCTGAGTACAAAAAAAAAAAAAAAAGAAATAGAAAAGAAAGAAAATAGCTCACAAAGATCAATAATAGAACAATCAGTGTGGGAGTGGACTACTTTTTATTGCATTAACTGCTTTACATTATGCCATTTAGCATTTCAACCCACAACAGTCATTCACCTGCATTACCTGTAAGAAGCAGTATTTACTGACTACTGACAAGTTATAGGCTGGAAATGACAGATAAGCTGTGAATTATTTATATCTACTTAAATGTCTTTGCATACCATGCAAGGGGGTCCCAGTTTACAGACATCCTGCTGCTCAGTAGAGTGGATGCTCCTCCTATGCAAGGACTGTGCAGTGCACAAAATACATTTGTATATGCGGAATTTATCTAAATGTACCTATGTATTCCAGTGAAAGAATATGAGCAGGGTAAAGCAGAGCAGCTTCAACCTGCTCTGATTGCCAATCCAGGAAACTAGTGTAGTGCAGTGTGTGTGTGTGTGTGTGTGTGTGTGTGTGTGTGTGTGTGTGTGTGTGTGTGTGTGTGTGTGTGTGTGATTGAATATTATAACAGTGTGTGGGAGGCACAGCACAATGCCTCAGAGATCATTCATGTGCAACTAACAATGGGCAAAACTGCATTTCAAATTGTAGCTTGCTACAGATCACCCACCATGACCCAGGACCCCTATTCTGCATTTCTGGAGACACTGGAAAATATGAAGGTCCTACCAAATGCCCTAATATTGGGTGATTTCTATTACCCAAACATTAACTGGGAGAACTACTCAAGTACTAACTCCCTTGCTGAACGCTTTCTAGAATTTATAAACTCGAATGTCTTGGATCAACTGGACAATACCCCCACCAGAAGTGACAACATATTGGACCTGGTCATCACCAACATGGGTAACAGGTGTTCTACACCGGAGGTCAAATCCTTGCTGGTTAAATCAGACCATAGACTAATCACTCTAGATATCCACATTCCGCCCCCACCCCTAATCAAGGAAACCACTGTGAAAAACTTTTCAAGAGCAAACTTTATGTTGCTTAAGACCGAGGTGGAAAGGTTCACAGCCCCCATGCTAAAGGACAACGCTGTCCAAGCTGCTGAATCCCTTACAAAGGCACTCTATGAGCACCTGCAAAAATGCATGGATCATGCTATCCCAAGCAAAACCAAGACTCACTCCTCCAAGAAAAGGAAGCCAGTCTGGTGGACCCCTGCCATAAACAAGCTATACAATAGAAGGAGGAAACCAGTGTAGAAGAGAGTAAAATCCCAAGAAGGGAAGACATCCTTGATCAGTATCAACAAGAAACTACAATCCCTCATAAAATCATCCAAGGCTAGCTTTGAAAGAAAAATTGCCAAGGACTCCAAAGATAACCACAAAGCATTCTTTAGCTATGTCAAGAACCTAAGTGGAAACTCTCAGATCTGCTCTGAGTTAGTGCAGAATGGCACAAAAATGCATTGAACCGACTGATATTGCCAACAGTCTGGCAGACAGGTTTAGTGCAAACTTCACCTGCATCTCACCCCCTAAAGGGCCCATAACCATACCAGAAAAATGTAGTGCCCCAGCAATCACTAACACACAGGTTGAAACAGCCCTATCCAAAGCCAGAAGTACAACTTCAATGGGACCAGACGGTGTCCCAGGCTGTGTCTTACATGAGCTCCAAAATGAACTAACCCCTCACCTAAACACACTGTTCAAACTCAGCCTCTCTACAGGCTATGTACCCATAGAGTGGCGCACAGCAACAGTTATCCCTCTCCACAAAGGTGGAGCCACAATGGACCCCAGGAACTATCGCCCTATAAGCCTGACTAGCCTAGTCTGCAAAGCTATGGAGCACATCATCATGGAATTCATTAACAGAGACATTGGGAACCTTTAAACAATGGACCTTACCCAGTTTGGCTTTGTTAAGGGCAGATCATGCCTTCTAAACCTGATGGACTTCTTTGAGACAGCTACCAAGGCTTTAGACGAGGGAAAGGAGGTCCACACAGCCCACCTAGACTTGCAAAGGCTTTCGACACCATTCCCCATTCTGGTATTATAGATAGGCTCACCAGCCTGAACATAAACCCCTACATCACGAGATGGGTTGCCAGTTGGCTCATGGATAGAACCCACACTGTGAAAGTTGCAGGCTCTAGGTTCGACTCTAAACCAGTTACAAGTGGCATCCCCCAGGGCTCAGTCCTGGGACCCCTCCTGTTCGGTATATACTTCTCAAAGGTACAGACAAGCACAGGAGGACTATGGCTGACCAAGTTCACAGATGACTGAAAACTGGAGGTCATAATTGACTGTCCATCTGATACAGACATCCTCCAGAAGGGTCTCAATGAGACGAATATTTGGTGTCAAAATCATAGCCTCAAGCTAAATGCCAAAACATGCATAGTCATCCACTTTGGAAAAAACAAAGTACCCACAAACTACCACATACGTGGTAGTCCCCTTAATACAGAAAATGTAATAAGGGATATGGGGACCCAAGTAGATAGTAATCTCTCCTTTGATAATCATATTGCATAGGTGGTTAGAAAATCCTTCTATGTGGCCCACCTAATCACAAAAGAGTTCACATCTAGAACAAAAGAGGTTATTGTGCCCTTCTACTCATCACTCATCAGACCCATCATAGAGTACAACACCCCATTTGGGATGTACCTTACAAGACACCTGCAACAGCTGGAAAGACCACAGAAGTACCTCACCAAGTGGATTACTGGCCTCAAACATATGCCCTATGCAGCCCGACTGAAGAAACTCCAGCTGTACTCGGTTGCATACCACTTAATCAGAGGTGATCTTTGCCTGACATACAAGGCCATGTCCAACCCAGAATTGATGGACATGCTCCACCTAAAAAAAACAACTCCCCAAGAGCCACATGCTCTAGGGCTCTAAACCTCACCACAATGATAAATAGGACATGCTGGAGGGATAGATTCCTGTCCCAGAGACTCCCCATGCTTTGGAACAGGATTCCAATCTACATTAGGCAGAGCCCCTCACTAACACTCCAAGAGAAACCTTGATGAGTGGATGGGAAACAGAAAATTTACCCCGGGGATCACTGCAGTGGCTCTGCTGGACAGAGGCACAGGGAACTAATGGTGCTGCTGGACCGAGGCACAGGGAACTAATCTAAGGGGGCGGCAAAAGCCAACACATTCTGGCTAGGCTTATAGATGCCCATGGGCAGATAGCCTAGTACTTACCTATGAACCTATGAACCTAAGTGTGGCTGATATGTTTGCTTATTGTGAGAGTATGTATCTGTATGTGTTTGTGTGTGCTTGATGCCTGCTGCCTGTTGTACTCTGCATTTGGAAGGGATAGGGAGATCATGGGTGCAGAGTCTGTTGGCACTGGATATGCATGTGTCTATCTGTATGTTTCCATGTGGTTTTATTGTGTCTGCATGTGTCAGTGTATGTGTGTCTATGCAAGTCAGAATATATGTATTCCTATCTGCATTTATCTGGAGATGGGGGAATGTGCCTCATTGTTATGTTGTAGGTAACTGCACTACTTTTGTGCTGGATGGAAGGTCGCTCTGCTGAGCAGTTGTTCAAACTGGTTTGTGTGTGTGTGTGTGTGTGTGTGTGTGTGTGTGTGTGTGTGTGCATGTGCGTGTGTGTGCTTGTGTGTGTGTGTGTGTGTGTGTGTGTGTGTGTGTGTGTGTGTGTGTGTATGCGTCTTACTATATGAGTGAGTGTTTGTGAGTGTGAGTGAGTGTTATGGGCTTTTTTGTGTATGAGTGGAAGTGGGTGTATGGGAATGTCTGGAGTGTGTGTGTTGTGTGTGTGTGTGTGTGTGTGTGTGTGTGTGTGTGTGTGTGTGTGTGTGTGTGTGTGTGTGTGTGTGTGTGTGTATATGTATGTGTGTTTGGAAATCCATGTGTTTGAGTGCTGGCGATGTCTTTGCTTATGTGATGCATGGGCTGCTAGGGAGAACACTAGCATGGTGAGGTCTGATAGTAGAGTATTCAATCAAGAAACATCTTAATGAGCCACTAATGAGATTTTTCTCACTGCAATTATTCATGGCTCTGAATCAGGATCCCCAAGTACGATAATAATAAACAACAAAACCAATAAAAATAAAAATGAAGTCCAGGCTACAAACGTAGGTACGAATTCCTTTTTATTTCCACAAGATTCCACAAATCACAGATGAGCGCTTTCGTCTAATGATAAGACTTCATCAGATAAAAGCACTGGTACTACAAACAACCTTATATACTTAATATCAATCAACAAAGTCAATTAATTAAAATTTAAAATTTAAAATTTAAAGTGACATGACACTTCACCTTAAAATATCCTATTGTAATGTCTAAATACAAATCATTTAATGTAGCATACCCAAATCACTTCACCACTAAATAAACCATGTTTTTAAAAAAAAAAAAAAAAAAAACTGTTGTCTTAAAAGAAAATATATATATTTTTTACACATTTTCAGCTTTTTTGTACAATGCAGATTTTATACTAATATAATCATTGAGACCTGGTGAAATATTGGATTTGTACCTAAGCTGCCATATCAGTTCTCTATATAATAAAGCATTTTTAGAATCACCCCCTCCCCCTAGTGGGTATTTTCTAATTATGTCAGTGATACCAAACTTAAATCTTTCAAAGGAAAAACAAGACGTACTATGTTTATATAAGGCACTTGTTTCTTTGTGTGTCCTAATGTTGTATAGATGTTCATAAATACGATCCTTGAGTGTTCTTTCAGTTTTTCCAATATAATATGCATTACATTTGGTGCATATAGCCATATAGACAAGCATTTTTGTCTTACAATTTCCTTTACAAAATCTTACAGTACTATTCAGGCCATTGTTTAATACAACAGTTGCCTCACCATAAATATAGGAACATATACTACAAGCTCCACAGGGGGCAGTGGCTTTATATTGCAATACTTCCCTCACTCTATGTTCAAAAGTCCTTTTAAAATTAATTCCTACCTTGTATGTAAATATAGGTTGTTCGCCCACTAGGTTATATATTTATTTGTTAACTTTCATTAAATTCCAATTAGTTCTGAATCAGGATCTCCATCCACTGTGTTATTTCACAAACCAGTTTTGGACAATTTGCACAGGTGGTGAGAAAGTCTGTGTATCCCAAGAAAAGACTTTTACTGTATAAAAGGAGTATGACTTTATAGTTCAAGAATCGTATTTTAACACAAGTCTTCTTAACTAGCTTTATATACACTTCATATTGAGTTCATATGTTTTTGCAATGATGTGTGCTACAATCTTACCAACTTTAAAAAACGATACCATTTTTTTTCAGAATTATGACTGATCTTATTAATATCAAGAATAAAGTTAATACTAGAATAAAGCTGATATAGTTCTACTGGATTAAACTGAACTGTTTTTGTACAAAATAGTTACATATATAGGTATGTGAAGTGGGTAGTTGTCTGAATCTCATGGTTAAAGCATCTCTCTGCTAGCTGTGGAGACTTATGAGATGTTTGGTTAATTTTCCTTATTTATGCATAGATCCAAAATTGTAACCAAATCACATAATGGCAGGAATTACTGGGAATTAAACTTGATAATTACAGTTATGGGTTCAAACTAAGTAAAGTGCACAAATTATCATACATTAAATTCTAAAGGTTATTAAAATAATGGCCTCCAGTCAGAATAAATCATAAGTCACAAGCAGCTAGCACATATTTGTATCATAGAAAAGTTGGATCATGCTCTAGTTTGCAAATACTAAATATATTGCGATGTTTGTAAAATCTAACTCACTAGCTTAGCAGCTCAGTGTCATAATGGGAATGTGTTTAGCTAAGCACAAACTGCATACAAGCAGTATTACAATCTAAAACTAATCATATTGCTAACGGTTGTTTTCTTTTTATGTTATTAACAGGTTTTATTGTTTTTAATCTATAAAACGCAGTTCAGCAAAGTAAAAATGTAATAGTGTTTATTTATTTATTCTTTATTATTTATTTATTTTATTTTACATTTGTTGACCAGGTTTGTCCAGCACTAATACCCTTTTTCAGTGGAGGCCCAGGGAGAAAAGCTCCACAAATTACAATAAAAATTTTAAATGAACATAGTAATTATAGACAAAGCAATTTAATTTTCAAGTTGGAGCAGTAAAAGCATAAAACTTATTTACAGTTTTAGAGCTGACATTTAACTTAAGATTTGTGCAGAAAGCAGAATGTGAAGTTTTGTAAGTACAGTCAAGGTATTTACAGTTCTAAAGATTATACAGGTAATATATCAGCAGAAATATTTTTAAGAATGAGTGACAGGTAATTACCCGGATAAAATGAATAAGTGCGATGAGACATAACTAAAATATGACCAGTGAGAGCAGACAGTGAGTGATCTTCATAGGTGAGGAAGACAGTTTATGAAGGGTGGATACAATGGCATGGCCAGCAACTTTTTAGGTTTTATACTGTTCAAATGTAGTTCTCCAGAGTAAGACAGTATTAGTGCTAGTGTTGTATGGTTTTGAGGAAACATGTTCTTGCTTGTTTCCATTTTAAATAATCCATTGTAGGGCAACTCTATCACAGCTGCTAATTACATAGCCAAATGTTAGATGGTTAGCATGAAACCTAGTAATATAGATATAAAAAGTGTCTTTACTATAAGATGTCCACCCTTATTGCTGGATTGTAAAATGCATACAGTTTGTATTATTTAGTAACCTATAGCTGAGTGAAGTGTAGACTTCAAAAGTTGTTGTACCTGCTTCTAAGGACAGATAAGACTCCATGCTAGTTTGAAGTAACAGATACAATGACTAGATATGCAATGCTATACTGTTGTGTACATTTTATGTCTTGCTCTATCAGACTGTAAATGTTTTTGTTAATTAGAGCTCCTGTATACACAAGGACTTATGAACACACCTATTGGCAGTTGTGCATAAATATCTGAAAAAGGTATTTCAGAGGTCTGACCTTATAACAAGCTCTATCTTTTCCTATCTGTTTTTTTTTTTCAATTTAAACAGAATTCTTCAAAAATATTAATATGACTACAATAATAGCGTCTAGCATCTGGATTACTCAGACCTCTCTTACCCTTTCAGTCATCTCTACTTCTATTCTTATGACCCAGACCAAATCAGCCCTAGCTAATACACTGCACAGGCTACATAAGAGTTATTAATATCTAGCAACTGACACCCAAGCCTGAGGTCCATCCTTGAAAGGACCAGGAGTGTGCAGTCAAAGTAGATATATATGTGTAATCCAGTAAAGTTAACATAAGCTAAGACTTACAATTTGTAGAATCTGACTATAGGGACAGGTGAGTCTCCATATACACTCATCTGGACTGGGTAACTGCATGGTGCATGCTCTGTATTCTAAGGTGGTTCTACTGTGCAGTGAGGGGTTTTGGGATGTCATATAAATTTGTGTGTGGCCTATGCTAACTGTCCCATTGGGCAGTCTGGTACATTGCTCTACAGGTGTTATTACATAGTACAGTGATCCACAAATGTCTCCACTACCCCCAACAACACCTCAATACTTTATACCACTGTTATAAATTACATCCCATAATAATGGACAATAAGTTTAACAGGTTTTTGTGTAGTCCAAAATAACAGCCAATACATAGCTTGTTATTTTCCCTGACTCAAACAGGATAAACTACTTGCTTTACTTTAATTTCCAGACTAGTCCCTCCTTCTTTACTCTCTTTTCCACAGTATCTTGCAGCTAATATTCTGAATACTTTACCACACATGTAAATCTCAGCTTTGTGTTCCTGGGTTGTGTACTGCTCCCCATAACTCTCCTTTTTCCCTTCTCAGCTTCTATTTTATACTGTTCAACTAATAAAGTTGTTAACTATCCCTGGAAATCTTCTTGTCTTATGTCATAGCCAATGCTTACTGACTGTTTTTTTCTCAACAGTGCTGCATTGCTAATATAGTGGTTACAACCCACTAAGCTTGGGCTCACTCTGCTCTCCTACCCTACTCCTAATTCCCACCCACTCCTCCTACTCCACATTTAACCTATATTAAATCCACCTCCACACTTCTCCCAACCTATCTGAGAATACAAACAATTAGAACATAACCCAAAATCAGTTGCCCTACATTTACTATCTCTGACTCATTCACTTAAACTGCTGCATCCCATCATATCCTTTTAGATGTTAATGTGCTCTAGTTATAACTACTCTTACCCTAGTAATGTTTTAAGTGCAAAGTGATATCTTCATCAAAATCTAACTCACGTGCTATACAAAATGTCTCTGAATCAAACCCTACTAATGTGTCTCATAGGTTCATAGATTCATAGGTTTATACTAGGCTATCTGCCCTGGGGCAATTATAAGCCTAGCCCGATTCTGTATGGCTTACGCCACCCCTTGATTTGAGTATACTGTGCCCTTTTTAAGGTTTAGTTTACTGTGCCTCTGTCTAATAGTGACACGGGAGTAATCCCTGGGACAAACCTATGATCCCCCATCCACTTATCGAGATTCTTCTTGAAGAGATTCAGTGAGGTGCTCTGCCTCACATGAACTGGAATTCTATTCCAGAGCGAAGGGAGCCTCTGGGTTATGAACCTGTCCCTCCAGCAAGTTCTATTTATTACTGTGCTGAGGTTCAAGTCCCTCGAGCGTGTGGCTCTAAGGGATTTAGATTTACTGAGGTGGAGCATGTCCATTAATTCTGGATTTGACATAGCTTTGTATGTCAGGCATAGATCGCCTCAAGTAGGCGGTATGCAACTGAGTAGAGCTGGAGTTTTTAACCGGGCAGCATATGGCATCTGTTTGAGACCCTTGATCCTCTTGGTGAGATACTTT
Source organism: Protopterus annectens (assembly GCF_019279795.1). Lineage (NCBI taxonomy): Eukaryota > Metazoa > Chordata > Ceratodontiformes > Protopteridae > Protopterus > Protopterus annectens. Next base: position 560,177,750 of record NC_056725.1, read on the forward strand.
TGGGGTCTTTTAATTGCTGCAGGTGTCGGGTAAGGTACATCCCAAAAGGGGCATTGTATTCTATGATGGGCCTGATGAGGGATGAATAAAGGGCACGATTACCTCTCTTGATCTAGATGTGAAACCCTTCGTGATGAGGTGGGCTATGTAGAAGGTCTTTCTAACCACTTTGGCAATGTGGTTTTCAAAGGAGAGATTGCTATCAACTTGGGTCCCCAGGTCCCTAATAACTTTCTCTGTACTTAATGGGTTTCCGCCTATGTGGTAATTTGTGGGCACATTGTTTTGCCAAAGGGTATGACTATACATTTTTGGCATTTAGCTTTAAACCATGGTGCTGGCACCAGTTATCTGTCTCTGTGAGACATTTTTGAAGGATGTTTGTGTCAGCTGGAGAGTTGATTATGGCGCCCAGTTTGCAGTCGTCTGCGAACTTGGTGAGCCATAGTCCTCCCACGTTTGCCTGTACCTCGAAAAGTATATACCGAACAAGAGTGGTCCCAGGACAGAACCCTGTGGGATGCCACTTGTGACCGGTTTCGAGTCTGACATGGCTCCAGCAACTCTCACTCTGTGGGTTCTGTCTTTGAGCCAGTTTGTGACCCATCTTGTGACATAGGGGTTTATATTTAAGCTGGATAGCTTACCTATGATGCCCGAGTGGGGTATTGTGTCAAATGCCTTTGCAAGGTCCAGATAGGCTGTGTGGACTACCTTCCCTTCATCTATGGCTTTGGTGACTGTTTCAAAGAAGTCAGCCAGGTTCAAAAGGCAGGATCTGCCCTTGACAAAGCTGAACTGGGTAGGATCTAGTGTCTGTAGGTCCCCAATGTCTTTGTTTATGATCTCCATGATTATCCTCTCCATAGCCTTGCAGACTAAGCTAGTCAGGTTTATGGGGCGATAGTTTCCAGGGTCCGTAGAGGCTCCACCTTTGTGGAGTGGGACCACTGTTGCTGTACGCCATTCTCTGGGCACATATCCTGTAGTGAGGCTGAGATTGTATAGCTGTTTTATTTGAGGGATTAGTTCCTCTTGTAGTTCATGTAGGATGCAACCTGGGACGCCATCTGGTCCCATGGAAGCAGTATTTTTTGCTTTGGAGAGGGCAGCCTTCACCTGAGCATCTGAGATGTTTGGGAGGCAGCCCTCTGCCGGGATAGATACTTGCTCTTTTGGGGGGGAGGGGGTGGAGAAGTTTGCACTGAACCTGTCTGCCAGGATATTGGCGATGTCTGTGGGTTCAGTGTATTTTTGTCGTTTAGAATCAACTCAGAACAAGTCTGGGAGTTGCATCCCAGGTTTCTAACATAACTGAAAAAGCCTTATGATTGTCTTTGGTGTCCTGTGCAATTTTTCTCTCGAAGCTGGTCTTGGAGGATTTTATGAGGTATCATACTGTTTTGCTAGTACTGATCAGAGATGCCTTCCCTATTAGGGATTTTGCTCTATCATGTAGTAGCTTCCTCCTTCTGTTGTACAGTTTATTTATGGCAGGGGTCCACCAGACTGGACGCCTGCCTTTGGATGATTGGGTCTTGGTTTTGTTTGGGATAGCATGATCCATGCATTCCTGGAGATGTCCGTAGAATGCATTTATATAGGATTCTGCAGTTTGGGCTGTAGTTTCCACTGGCCCTGGGGCCTTGAAGGATTCCACTTCGGTTTTGAGAAGTGAGTTCGCTTTGAGAAGTTTTCACTGTGGTTTTCTGGGCTGGGGTGGGGTCGGGATGTGGACATCCAGTGAAATTAATTTATGGTCTGATCTTACCAATGAGGGATATACTTCTGGTGTGGAGCATAGAGTCCCCATGTTGGTAATGATCAGGTCTAGTATGTTGTCCCCTCTTGTGGGAGTGGTGACTAGTTGTTCCATAGCATTTGAGTTTATAATTTCCAGGAATCTTTGGGCTAAGGTGTTGGGGCTTGAGTAGTGCTTCCAGTCAATGTTTGGGTAGTTGAAGTCGCCCAATATAATGGTGTTCGGAGAGATCTTCATGTTCTCCAATGTTTTCTGGAAAGCCGAATGGGATTCCTGACTTTGAGAGGGTGGTCTGTAGGATGCTATAAACTGAAAAGCAGTCTTGCCCACTGTTAGTTGCACATGTATGGTCTCCGATACTTCATGCAATGCCACTAACCTGGAGGTGTGGATATCCTTGATAAATATGGAAACTCCCCCTCCTTTTGTGGTTCGGTCCGGGTTTTGGGGCCGAAAAGCATGATATGAGGTATAGCCTGGTAGTGCTAGGGTGCTCTCTGGAGCCTTGAACCAGGTTTCTGTCACTGCACAGATATTGATGTTCTCCATACTGAGGAGAGCTTCGAGTGCATGCATCTTGAGGTTAAGACTTCTGGCGTTTAGCAGCATTACCCTTAGTTTCTTGTTCCTTGCGCTGTCTATGGGGGTGGGTTTGACTTTTGAGCCTTGCCTAAAAAAGGCACTATGGGGGTGGCAAGAGCCTTTGCCAATATCCGAAAGGCCAGTGGTGACAGGTGCAAGCCATACCTAGCGAAGCAACGTGGCTTGTCGAGCATGTCATCCCAGGCTGACAGACACGGTATCCCCTTTGAATGACAACAAAATTTTAGCCAATTGTTAAAATCGATCATTTTGTCTTTGTACTGTGGCATCATTCTAGGTGAGGGTAAGATGCTGCTCAAGGTCAGGGTCATACCAGCCTGGGCTACATGATCAGAGAGCTCCTCTATGTCTCTTTTTATGTAGTCCAGGGAGGTACGTCTCAGGTCATTCACACCAGCATGTACAATGACTGAGTCATATTTGTATTTGCTTTGGAGTGACCTGAGTGCTTGCATTATGTGTTGGATCCTAGCAACCGACAGGCAGCTCACTGTGACCTTCTCTTTATTCAGCCTGGTGAGCGGGACGCCAGTGTGTCTGACAATAGAGTCACCTATAACAAGAGTATCAGGTGTGTTATTCAGCCTTAAGGGCTGTGGCTGCTTGGCACACTGACTTTGTGGGTTATGTGTTGTGTGTGTTTTGTTTTGAGGTAGCGTTTGCTTGGATGTCTGCTTTGGAGGTCTCTGTTGCTTAGGTAGATTTTTATTTAGAGCCTCTGAGTATGTTTTTGTGTATTTATGTGTTTGGTTCGCTGATGTGGTGGGACTATGTGATACTGGAATTGTGTTGTGTGAGGTTACCTTCTCCTCCTGACTGGTTACACCAGTTTTGAGATGAGAGAGCTCAGCCTCCAGTTTGGCTAAATAGTTGCATCTCTCACATATATTTGAACCTGTTTGGAGGAGGAGAGGGTTGTCCGTGTACATGAGACAGTTGTAACATTGCCTCAAAATTCCCTGATTCACCAGCTGGACTGGAGAGGAAACCATTGACTGACATTTGGACATGCTAGAGTAATAGGGAAACTGAATTTAAGACGGACCAATAGAGGACAGGGTAATCGTAGAGAGTATAAGAGTAAGTAGTGCTTATGGTTTAATAGTGCTAACTTGTAGGATTACTTAATTGGACCAGTGAAGGGCCTTAGAATGAGAATATGGTGTTTAAATTGAGAGATAGAGCAGTTCTAAGGGAAAAAGTGAAGAGCAGACTTTGTGGAGCCAGGAATAGTTTAAACCCAATTAGGCGGCACTGCCGCTGTTGCGCTATGCTCAAAAATGCGAAAAACCGCAAAAGAGGGTTTTAAGAGAGGAAGATGAAGGAGTTTTGGAATTGACCCAGAATGGCCAATAAAACTACAGTTTCAAGTCAGTAACCACTCCCACAGGGGCAGGCAGGCTGCTCAATGTTTGTCACTGCCACTGATCAACAGAGAGACTTTCCTTTAGCCCAAGCAAAACATGGCCTCACAGAAACTTACAAACAGTTCAAGAACAGCAAGCCTGTAACTGAACTTTTTTAAATCTCAGAAAAGTGGGAAAAAAGCAAGATGTTTTTTTGTTTTTTGTTTTTTCAGCGATAGCAGAGGTTAACAAGTATCAACAAGTTATAACAGTGCAGTAAATGACCCCACACAAGAGTGCTAGGCCAAAGACAGATAAAATGCAAGTTTTGAGAAAAAAACGATTTTAAAAATAAGTGCAAACAGGAAATTCAGTAAACAGCTCTAGGTTGTGCTCTAAATACAGTTACTAATGCAGAAATCAAATTTAACAAGCCAGAAAATGCTCAGAATAGGCGGCTATGCAGGAAAACCTAGCAAATAAACAGAGGAAAAATACTTAAAGTCTCAAAAGTGGCTCCTTTCTTCTCTCAGCGTTTTCTCCTCTTGGTGGGTGCTTCACCAACAGCCAACAAGCCTGAAAAGACACCAAAACCATGAGGCAACCAGGTTTTAAGAGAGGAAGATGAAGGAGTTTTGGAATTGACCCAGAATGGCCAATAAAACTACAGTTTCAAGTCAGTAACCACTCCCACAGGGGCAGGCAGGCTGCTCAATGTTTTTCACTGCCACTGATCAACAGACAGACTTTCCTTTAGCCCAAGCAAAAAATGGCCTCACAGAAATTTACAAACAGTTCAAGAACAGCAAGCCTGTAACTGAACTTTTTTAAATCTCAGAAAAGTGGGAAAAAAGCAAGATTTTTTTTTTGTTGTTTTTTTCAGAGATAGCAGAGGTTAACAAGTATCAACAAGTTATAACAGTGCAGTAAATGACCCCACACAAGAGTGCTAGGCCAAAGACAGATAAAATGCAAGTTTTGAGAAAAAACGATTTTAAAAATAAGTGCAAACAGGAAATTCAGTAAACAGCTCTAGGTTGTGCTCTAAATACAGTTACTAATGCAGAAATCAAATTTAACAAGCCAGAAAATGCTCAAAATAGGCGGCTATGCAGAAAAACTTAGCAAATAAACAGAGGAAAAATACTTAAAGTCTCAAAAGTGGCTCCTTTCTTCTCTCAGCGTTTTCTCCTCTTGGTGGGTGCTTCACCAACAGCCAACAAGCCTGAAAAGACACCAAAACCATGAGGCAACCAGGTTTTAAGAGAGGAAGATGAAGGAGTTTTGGAATTGACCCAGAATGGCCAATAAAACTACAGTTTCAAGTCAGTAACCACTCCCACAGGGGCAGGCAGGCTGCTCAATGTTTTTCACTGCCACTGATCAACAGACAGACTTTCCTTTAGCCCAAGCAAAAAATGGCCTCACAGAAATTTACAAACAGTTCAAGAACAGCAAGCCTGTAACTGAACTTTTTTAAATCTCAGAAAAGTGGGAAAAAAGCAAGATTTTTTTTTTGTTGTTTTTTCAGAGATAGCAGAGGTTAACAAGTATCAACAAGTTATAACAGTGCAGTAAATGACCCCACACAAGAGTGCTAGGCCAAAGACAGATAAAATGCAAGTTTTGAGAAAAAAATCGATTTTAAAAATAAGTGCAAACAGGAAATTCAGTAAACAGCTCTAGGTTGTGCTCTAAATACAGTTACTAATGCAGAAATCAAATTTAACAAGCCAGCAAATGCTCAAAATAGGCGGCTATGCAGAAAAACTTAGCAAATAAACAGAGGAAAAATACTTAAAGTCTCAAAAGTGGCTCCTTTCTTTTCTCAGCGTTTTCTCCTCTTGGTGGGTGCTTCACCAACAGCCAACAAGCCTGACATCTTAAGCCTGAAAATATTAGCACTCTTTTCCAACTATCATATCTCCCACTAAATATAATTAACACTTCTACAAACCCACAATCAAAACATCAAGATTTACCAAGTCTATCAATCACTATTATACCCACACTGTACTAACAATCCTTCTCAGACTTTTTCAATTACAGGTGTCTTAACTCTAAGAATGTTACCATATAAAACACAATAAAAGTAAAACAGAAATGCAGTTGGCAACATACTTTCCTGTATAATATTTCCACACAAAACATGAGTGCAGACATTCTCCCAAAGCCTGGCCCCACACAACAGCAAACCCCCCACAATAATAACACATACTAAATGCACCATTCTCTTTTCTTTTCCCCTCCCCTTTCCCAGTTCCAGCCTTCCCTTCCTACGTATCAATATAAAAAGCAAATGCAACAAAATCTAAGACATGCATGCTTGTATTGCTGCATATTCCCCAGACATAGTCATAACTTCAGAGAAACCTGGTTCACAAAAACACATTAATGACAATCAAAATTACCCCACCTGGTTTCAGTGTAATTAGGCTTGACAGGACAAATAAATGGGCCCAGCTAGTACACTGCACAGGTTGCCTAAGAGTTATTTATAACCAGCAACTGACACCCAAGCCTGAGGTTCATCCTTGAAAGGACCAGGAGTGTGCAGTCAAAGTAGAATTCATTAAACATAACCACATATGCACTGGACATAACACTAGTTAATAATGCAGAATTACTTATATTATCCTTCAAAATCAATACTAGGAAAATGCTTTGTTTAGCAGCCACATATCTCGCACCAAGTAAAAACATGACCACTGTGGAAAGTATCCTACACTGGATATTTCACTGTATCTGATATGAAATAATAATACTAGGAAACCTAAATATAGAATGGCAGCTTATCAATAGCAACATCTCATCTGATTCCATAAACATGTGCAGGTTTACACAGCTAATTACATCAGTTACTACAGTCCACAAAAGCACTGGTAGGCAGTCAATGTTAGACTGGATTCTGATAGATAGGCGCTAAAAATTTAGACAGTTGTTAGCCTTTCAGACATCTTAAGTGAACATTTATCCACTTAAGCTCTCTGAAGTTACAGTATCCACAGTAAAAATATATTTTACAACCAAGTTTCTAACTCAAAACAATTTTGACAAAGACACTTTTATCAAAGCTTTAACAGAATATAACTGGAAAATATTAAAATGTATGCCCTTATACCCTGTTGTCACACACTTCCAATGAGATATTCCTAAAAATGTTCAGTAACCTTGCTCCAGTATGTACCAAAGGGTCAAATCCAACCCTGCACCATGGATAACAAAGGGAACTAAGAAATTGATGTTTGGTGTGTCAAAGCCTGGAAAGAGTGGCTCAAAACTCAAACAGAAAATACATTTCAACTTCTTAGGCAACCAAGGAATATGGTAAAATACCAAATAAAACATGACAATCAAACCTATTACTCCAAAATAAACATCAAAACAACCCAAAACTCTTCTGGACATCCATAAACAAGCTTTTACATCCAGCTCAAACTACCAGCCCCACCCCTACATCCAACAATACTATAGATTCAATTCCCACGCAGTTTAACAACTATTTTTATACAGACTATATTGCCCTTCACAAACATTATTACCCACACTATCCTCTCAGTACCTGCAGCCTATGCTAAATATTCTCAGTTATTTGACTTGAGCCCAGTACCCACCTCTATCATTAAAAAACTCCTTCCTGAGCTAAAAAACAACCACCCTAGCTGCTGACCAGCTCCCCTCGGTCATTTAAAATGGCCACAGATGCAATTGCTTTTCTAATCTCTATATTGATAAACAGATCTACATCCAAAAAATATGTTCCTTCCATCAAGAAAAAAATAGTTTCTCATGTCTTTATACAAAGGTGGCACAGCTACAGAGTTTAATAACTACAGGCTGATTGCCGTTCTTTCCCTGTTGTCAAAAAATACCTGAAAATGCATTCATACTCAGCTTCTATATCAGCAAAATTCCAGCATTCTGCTCTCTGAAATGCAGCATGATTTCAGTGCCACCGCAGCACAACTACTGCCTTCCACCACTTCACCAGCACTATAAACCAATAGGATAATGGTGGCCTAGTCTCAACCATTGTTACTAGACTTATCTAAAGCTTTTGAAACTGTATCACACAAACATTTACCCACTGGACTCTCTTTTAGAAATCTCTCTCATTTCCTTTGCATGGTTCCTTAGTTATCTGTCTGGAAGGCAAGAAGCAGTCAGATGGTAACAGCACCGCTCCTCCTCTCTCCCACTTACCATAGGTGTCTCTCAATGCTCTATATTAGGACCCCTTTTGTTCAATATTTTTGTTAGCAAGCTTTACATTGCTATAGACCAAGAAAATGTAGTACAATGCACAGATGACTTACTTTTAATATATACAGCCACCTCAATAACTAAACTCCAAATAAATCATTCCGATTTCTCTTCAATTGAAACCTAGCTAAAATATTCAAACCTGCTCCTCAATCCATACAAAACAATGCTCTTTACTCCAACACATTATCTCAATCAAAAACAGTTTTTCTTGGTTACATCTGCAAATAATATTAAAACTGAGGTAGTACCACATCCTAAATTACTGCTTATTTTAGCAATTGACAGTCTTACATTTGATCAGCATATTCTTCAATTAAAAAGACCTACCAGGAACTTGGCTTCTTTTACAGGGCCAAACAGTTCCTTACAGGTTCATAGGTTCATAGGTAGGTACTAGGCTATCGGCCCAAGGGCCTATGTAAGCCTAGCCAACAAGGTTCCCTGGCTTACGCCACCCAAGAAAGTTATTTTCCTGTGCCACTGTCGAGCAGAGACACAGAAGTGATCCCCAGGGTGTATTTCCTATTTCCCATCCACTCATCAAGATTTTTCTTGAAGAGTGCTAGTGAAGAACTTTGCTTGACATAGATGGGTAGCCTGTTCCAGAGTATGGGAAGTCTCTGGGATAGGAATCTATCCCTCCAGCATGTCCTGTTTATTGTGGTGACAAGGTTTAGGTCCCTAGAGCATGTAGCTCGGAGGGATTGGGATTTCTTTAGGTGTAGCATGTCCAGCAGCTCTGGGTTTGACACAGCTTTATATGTTAGGCAGAGATCACCTCGGAGTAGGCGATATGCTACAGAGTAAAGCTGGAGTTTTTTGAGACGGTCAGTGTAGGGCATTTGTTTGAGTCCAGTAATCCTCTTTGTGAGGTACTTCTGTGGTCTTTCCAGCTGCTGCAGATGTCTTGTGAGGTACATTCCAAAAGGGGCGTTGTACTCTATAATGGGTCTAATGAGTGTCGAGTAGAGGGGAATGATGACCTCTTTTTTCCTGGATAAGACCCCTTTTATGATGAGGTGTGCCACGTAGAAGGACTTCCTGACTACTGTGGTGATGTGACTATCAAAGGAGAGACTACTGTCCACCTGGGTCCCAAGGTCTCTTATCTCGCATTCGGTGTTAAGTAGATTGCTGCCTATGTGGTAGTTCATGGGTACAGAGTGTTTACCAAAGGGGATGACACTGCACTTTTTTGGCATTGAGCTTGAGGCCATGGCTCTGACACCAGGCATCTGTCTCAGAGAGGCCCTTCTGTAGGATGTTCACATCATTTGGGGACTTGGCTATGGCTCCTAGTTTGCAGTCATCTGCGAACTTCGTTAGCCAGAGGCCTTCTGTGTTAGCCTGTACTTCAGAGAAGTAGATACCAAACAGGAGCGGTCCAAGGACGGAACCCTGTGTTACTCCACTTGTCACTGGTTTGAGGTCAGATTTGGAGTCTGCAACTTTTACAATGTGGGTTCTGTCAGTGAGCCAGTTGGCAACCCATCTTGTGACGTAGGGATTTATGCCTAGTTTATTGAGTTTAGCTATAATTCCAGAATGGGGGATGGTGTTGAAAGCCTTGGCGAGGTCAAGATAGGCTGTGTGAACTACCTTACCCTCATCTACGGCTTTGGGGACTGCCTCAAAGAAGTCGATCAGGTTCAGGAGGCATGATCTGCCTTTCACATACCTGAACTGGGTGGGATCCAGAGTTTGGAGATTACCAATGTTTTTGTTTATGAGTTCCATGATGATACGTTCCATGGCCTTGCAGACCAGACTTGTCAGGCTAATAGGCCTATAGTTCCTGGGACAGACCCAGTAAGAAAAACCCTTGCCTCATTCTGTTTGTATTCCATTCTCTTATATACCTTACCTATCCTTACAAACCTAAGCTCTACACTAAAATCCAAACTAGTCTCTTGTTAAAACAAAGTAGCTAAATATTTGCTACCAGCACTGTATACCGAGCTCATTGCTGCCAAGCCTTAAAACAGCTAAACTGTCTAAACTTTAGCAACTACCCAATATACTCTCAGAAGCTAGTTATGGCCTACAAACTGATATATAATCCTGGAAAATGTCCTGCAGTAAAACAGGTACTATTGTCCTACATCCCCACAAGAAACCTCCATTCTGATGATAAGTTTCTACTAAGCACTAGTAAAATAGATTATTCATCAGTGGACTCTGGAATACCATCTCTACACAAGTAAAAATGGCAAACAATCTCCTAAGTTATAACATCCAGCTAAAACAACACCTTACTCAGTCCTGGTCATGCTCATGTTCATCGCCAGGTCGACACTGCTATTGAAAGTACAAACTTCTTATTACCTATCACTAATTTTTCCTCCTCCTGTATTTGAATCATTACTCCCCTAACAGCTTTCCCTTCCTGTACATGAATCAATACACTCTCTTCACCCCCCTCTTAAATGCTACTACTCACCTTTCCTTATTTAAACACTACTTCTCATCCTGCTCGTTTTCTAACTGCCCCCATCCACCAGTCTCCCCCTCTCATGCATCCCTTGTATATCTAAGTTATAAACCTTCCTGATTCGCCAATTTAGAACAGGCAGCCAAAATACTACTAATCAATCATATGCTTTTACCACTACCCTCCTATACAATACTAGTATCTTCCCTCATGTGCAGTTGCATAACTTACTTCATTATATCTCTTGAACGTTTTACAAACTTTTCTGTACTGACATGTAAGTACAGTAAACTTCTTTACAACATTTCCCTTCTACAGCATAAATCCATTTACTACCTGCATGATTTCTAAGCAACCAGAACTGTATAGACTTACATGTTTTCATGTAAATACTTTATATACCTGTCTTGTAATATGTTTTTTTTTTTCTGAGCAATATAACTGTTGTTTTTCTGAGAACTATCTGAAAATTCACTTGTTAATATAAATGTAATGTGATGTAGCTTTTCTCCCCAGGCCTCCACTGAAAATGATCTCTGCCTAGTTGGAATCAAACTTTCCCAGTCAACAAGGACAGACAAATAAATAAATAAATTACTGCAACATGTCAAAACAATTGTGTGTGTTTCTTTCGGCTTTTCCCGGTTAGGGGTCGCCACAGCGGAACTCCGGTCCGCTAATGATTGGCAGTAGATTTTGA